>NW_024962216.1:300000-450657 GCF_018350215.1 Panthera leo
CAGGTTGCCTGATGCATTCCTGAGGGATGAGCTCCTCTTGTGGCGACCCTGCGAGGGGCCCGGTGGCGGCTGGAGGCATGGGCAGGTGCCAAGACAGCGGACTTGTGCAAGCAGCCAGCCTCTGGACCCTGCAAGTCCCTGCACCAAACCCTGGTGGTGGCCCCAGCTGGACCCAGGCCTGAGCTGGAAGTTCCTGCTCTCGTCCAACAGGCTCAGGTTGCTCAGGAAGCTTGTGTTGACAGCAGCCCCTGAGGGCAGGCAGGGCTGGAGTGGCAGAGCTGGGCTGGCCTAATGCCGGCCTAGGCGGCGGCCAGGTACACAAGCGTGGCAGGGCCATCGGCTCCAAGTCCTGGTGGATCTCCAGAACCCGGGGCGGGGCGCTTCAGCCACGGTGAGCCCTTCCTCCCCCAGCCGCAGGAGAGCCAACCAGGAGGGGGCACTAAGAGCTGGTCCGAGATTTGGAGGGGCGACATTGGTGCCTTGAGCCCACAAATACAGGAGGAAGGTGCAACGGAGTGGAAGCACGAGCCCCAAAGTTGACTTCTGACTTCGCGGATCCATCAAGCTCTAGGCTCTTTCAGGTTCGCTGCTCAGGCTGGACGGCAGGCAAGAGTCCCCAGGTCAGGACAGGGTCTGTGGACTGAAGACAGACTGACGGACACTCGCTCTGCTGGGGGCTAGACCGCAGCACTGCTGTCTGTTGAATATGGCGGTGGCTGCTGCAGCAACTCTATGTTTACATTTTTTTAATGTTTATTTATTCTTGAAGGAAAGAGAGACAGAGCCTGAGTGGGGGAGGGGCAGGAAGGGAGGGAGACACAGAATCCAAAGCAGGCTCCAGGTCAGCACAGAGCCCCATGCGGGGCTCGAACTCAGGAGCTGTGAGATTATGACCTGAGCTGAAGTTGAAAATTTAAGTGACTGAGGCACTCAGGTGCCCCAACATGGTCCTTTTTAAATAATTTTTAATTGTGATAAATGCACATAAAAGAAGACTTACAAATTAACCATTTCTGAGTGTCTAGTTCAGTACATTATTAAGTATATTCACATTAAGTATAGTCACATTGTTTTTTTTAAGGAAATCATATAAATTATTTAACCAAAAATCTAATTTCCTTTGAAAGACATAAATTGTTTATTAAACAACCATTAATCAAGAGTACTATTATACTAATTAAGAGAGAATGGCATAATATTGAGCAGAGTTCTTTGAGAACAGGTCCTGATTGGAAATATATGGTAAAATTTTTTTAACTTTATTTTTTATTTTTTAAAATTTACATCCAAATTAGTTAGCATATAGTGAAGCAATGATTTCAGGAGTAGATTCCTTAATACCCCTTACCCATTTAGCCCATCCCCCCTCCCACAACCCCTCGATCAACCCTCAGTTTGATCTCCATATTTATGAGTCTCTTCTGTTTTGTCCCCCTCCCTGTTTTTTATTATTTTTGTTTCCCTTCCCTTATGTTCATCTGTTTTGTCACTTGAAGTCCTCATATGAGTGAAGTCATATGATTTTTGTCTTTCTCTAATTTCACTTAGCATAATACCCTCCAGTTCCATCCACGTAGTTGCAAATAACAAGATTTCATTCTTTCTGGTTTCTGAGTAATACTCCATTGTATATATATACCACATCTTCTTTATCCATTCATCCATCGATGAACGTTTTGGGCTCTTTCCGTACTTTAGTTTTTGGTGATAGTGCTGCTATAAACATGGGGGTGCATGTGTCCCTTCGAAACAGCACACCTATATCCCTTGGATAAATGCCTAGTAGTGCAATTGCTGGGTCGTAGGATAGTTCTATTTTTAGTTTTTTGAGGAACCTCCATACTGTTTTCCAGAGTGGCTGCACCAGCTTGCATTGCCACCAACAATGCAAAAGAGATCCTCTTTCTCCGCATGCTTGCCAACACCTGTTGTTGCCTGAGTTGTTAATGTTAGCTATTCTGACAGGTGTCAGGTGGTATCTCATTGTGGTTTTGATTTGTATTTCCCTGATGATGAGTGATGTGGAGCATTTTTTCATGTGTTAGTTGGCCATCTGGATGTCTTCCTTGGAGAAGTGTCTATTCATGTCTTTTGCCCATTTCTTCACTGGATTATTTGTTTTTTGGGTGTTGAGTTTGATAAGTTCTTTGTAGATTTTGGATACTAACCCTTTATCTGATATGTCATTTGCAAATATCTTCTCCCATTCTGTCGGTTGCCTTTTAGTTTTGCTGATTGTTTCCTTCACTGTGCAGAAGCTTTTTATTTTGATGGGGTCCCAGTAGTTCATTTTTGCTTTTGTTTCCCTTGCCTCTGGAGACGTGTTGAGTAAGAAGTTGCTGTGGGCAAGATGAAAGAGGTTTTTGCCTGCTTTCTCCTCGAGGATTTTGATGGCTTCCTGTCTTACATTGAGGTCTTTCATCCATTTTGAGTTTATTTTTGTATACGGTGTAAGAAAGTGGTCCAGGTTCATTCTTCTGCATGTCGCTGTCCATTTTTCTGAGCAGTACTTGCTGAAGAGACTGTCTTTATTCCATTGGATATTCCTTCCTGCTTTGTCAAAGATTAGTTGGCCATATGTTTGTGGGTCCATTTCTGGGTTCTCTATTCTATTCCATTGATCTGAGTGTCTGTTCTTGTGCCAGTACCATACTTTCTTGATAAGTATAGCTTTGTAATACACTTGAAGCCGGGGATTTTGATGCTTCCAGCTTTGGTTTTCTTTTGCAAGATTGCTTTGGCTATTTGGGGTCATTTCTGGCTTCATACAAACTTTAGGAATTTTTGTTCTAGCTCTGTGAAGAATGCTGGTGTTATTTTGATAGGCATTGGATTGAATATGTAGATTGCTTTGTGTGGTATTGACATTTTTTTTTACATTTATTTATTTTTGAGAGACAGAGTGAGACAAAGTGAAAGTGGGGGAGGGGCAGAGAGAGAGGGAGACACAGGATCGGAAGCAGGCTCCAGGCTCTGAGCTGTCAGCACAGAGCCCGACGCGGGGCTCAAGCCCACAGACTGTGAGATCATGACCTGAGCCAAAGTCAGACATTCAACCGACTGAGCCACCCAGGTGCCCTGGTATTGACATTTTAACAATACTTGTTCTTCCAAACTATGAGCGTGGAATATTTTTCTTTCTTTTTTTTTTTTTTTTTTTGTATTTTCTTCAATTTCTTCCATAACCTTTCTAAAGTTTACAGTGTATAGGTTTTTCACTTCTTTGGTTAGGTTTATACCTTGGTATTTTATAGTTTTTGGTACAAGTGTAAATGGAATCAATTCCTTGATTCCTCTTTCTGTTGTTTCATTATTGGCATATAGGAATGCAACTGATTTCTGTGGTTTGATTTTATATCCTGCAACTTTGCTGAATTCATGGATCAGTTCTAGCAGTTTTTTGGTGGAATCTTTTGTGTCTTCCATATAGAGTATCATGTCATCTGTGAAGATTGAAAGTTTGCATCCTCCTTGCTGATTTGGTGTCTGTTATTCCTTTGTGTTGTCTGATTGCTGAAGCTAATACATCTAATACTATGTTGAATAACAGTGGCAGGAGTGAACATCCCTGAGGTGTTCCTGACTCTAGGGGGAACAGTCTCAGTTTTTCTTCATCTAGGATGATATTAGCAGTGGGTTTTTTTGTATATGGCTTTTTTTATGATCTTGAGGTATGATCCCTCTGTCCCTTCTTTCTTGAGGGTTTTCATCAAGAAAGAATGATGTATTTTGCCAAATGCTTTCTCTGTATCTATTGAGAGGATCATGTGGTTCTTTTCCTTTCTTTTATTAATTTGATGTATCACATTGATTGAGTTGCAGATATTGAACCAGCCCTGCATCCCCGGTATAAATCCCACTTGGTTGTGGTGAATAATTGTTTTAATGTATTTTTGGATTCAGTTGGCTAGTATCTTGTTGAGAATTTTTGCATCCATGTTCATGAGGGATATGGTCTATACTTCTTTTTAGTGAGGTGTTTTTCTGGTTTTGGAATTAAAAAAATACCATTTGATTTTGATGGAAGCAGTAGTAATGTACCTCTTTCATTTCTAGTTTTGAGTCCTCTCTTTTTTCTAATCAATGCAGTTACAGTTTTGTGAATTTTATTGATCTTTTCAAAGAACCAACTCATGGTTTCATTAATCTTCTCATTTGTTTTTCCATTCTGTATCTGTGATCTAGTCACTATTATTTCCTCGCTCCTAGTAGCTTTGCGGTTAGTTTGTTCTTCTCTTTCACATTAAAAAAATTTTTTTAATCTTTATTTATTTTTGAAAGAGAGATAGAGTGAGATCAGGGGAGGAACAGAGAGAGAGGGAGACACAGAATCTGAAGCAGGCTCCAGGCTCCAAGCTATCAGCACAAAGCCCGATGTGAGGCTCGAACTCACAAACCATGAGATCATGATGTGAGCTGAAGTCGGCTGCTTAGCCACCTGAGCCACCCAGGCACCCCTTCTCTTTCACATTTATTAAGTTGTCATTTTTGTGGTTGACTGAGATTATTATTTTTTTTAATTTAAGACTGTTTACAGCTAGAAATATCCAGCTTAGTACTGTGTTAACTGTATCTCTTAAGTTTTGGTATGTTGTGTTTGCATTTTAATTATCTGAATATATTTCCTATTTCTGTTGTGATTTCTTATTTGATCCATTGGTTGTGAAGAGTAATTTTTTTTTTGATCTTCATGTATTTGCTGATTTTCCAGTTGTCCTGCTATTGATTTCTAGTTTCATTCTAATGTGACTGGAAAAGACATTTTATATGATTTCAGTGTTTAAAAATGTATTGAAACCTGTTTTGTGGGGTAACATATGGTTCATCTAGGAGAATGTTTCAAGGCTACTTAAGAAAAATTTGCGTTCTATTTTTGGGTGGAGTGTTCTATCTATGCCTGTTTGGTCCAGTCATTCCATATTGTTAGTCATATACTCTGTTTCCTTATTTGTCTTCTGCCTGGTTCTTCTGTCCATTATTGAAAGTCTTCAACTATCATAGTAGAGCTGTCCATTTCTCCTTTCATGTCTGTCAGTGTTTGCATTTGTTTAAGAACTCTGATATTTGGTGCATTTATAATTGTTATATCTTCTTGATGATTTGACCCCTTTACCATCAAATAATATCCTTGTTTGTTTCTTACAACAGTTTTAAATGGAAAGTCTATTTTGTCTGCTAATAATATAGCAACTCCTGCACTCTGGGTTGCTCTTTGCATGAGATATTTCCATCCTTTCATTTTCAACCTAGGCATCTCCCAAATCTGAAGGGAGTGTTTTGTAGAAAGCATGTATTTGGACCCATTTTTTTTCTTAATTCTGCCAGTCTATGTCTTCTGATTGGGGAGTTTAACCTATTTATAATGAAGTAATTACAGATAGGTAAGGACTTATTATTGCCATTTTTAAAATTGGTTTTCTGTATGTCTTACAGCTTTATTTTTGTGCCTTCTTTCTTTCTTTAATGTCTTTCTGTATGATTAGGTGATTTTTTATAGCAATACATTTTGATTCTCTTGTCGTTTTGTTTTTTGTTTGTTTGTATTCTATAGTTATTTTCTTTGTGATTACCATAGTGATGACATATAGCATCCTAAAATTACAACAATGTATTTTAAACTGATAATAGTTAAGTTCAATCACATAAAAAAGTCTACTCCTTTATACCTCTGCCCTCTTCTACCCTTGATTTTATGTTACTGATGTCACAAAATATCTATTTGTATTAGAGTATCCATTAGCATAGTTTCATTGTTTTTATGCTTTTGCTTTTTAAATTATATAAAAGAATAAAAAATGGAGTTACAAAGCACAATTAAAATAATATAGGTTTTTATATTTATCCAAATATTTACCTGTACTGGATAACTTTATATTTCCATACAGCTTTGAGTTCCTGTCTAGTGTCCTTTCATTTTAACTTGAAGGGCTCATTTTAGCATGTCTAAAGTCCTGTCACTTTAACTTGAAGGACTTCTTCTAGGGCAGGTCTAGTGGTATTGAACTCTCCCTCAGCTTTTATTCATTTAGGAATGCTCTTGTTTCTCTCTCTCTCTCTCTCTCTCTCTCTCTCTCTCTTTGTTGTTGTTTTTTTGTTTGTTTTGTTTTTTGCAGTACAGTTCTGCTGTATATAGAACTTTTGGTGAATTTTATTTTTTCTTCCAGCAAAAAATATATTTAAATATATTATCCCACTACCTTCTGACCTGCATGGTTTCCCCTGAGAAATCTGATACCTTACTGAAGATCCTGTATTTGTAAGGAGTCTTTTCTCTTGTAGCTTTCAAGATTATCTCTTTGACTCTGACTTTCAGTGGTTGGGTTATAATGTTTCTTGGTGTGGGCCTCTTTGAGTTTGTCCTCCTTGGGTTTGTTGACCTTTTTGCATTTGGATATGCATGTATTTCCTCAAATTTGGGGAAATTTGGCCATTATTTATTCAAAAAAGCTCTCTGCCCCTTTTTGTCTCTCTTCCCTTTCTGGGAAACACATGAGATGGATGGATGGGTGGATGGATGGATGGATGGATGGATGGATGGATGGATCTGATTGATGGTGCCCTATAAGTCCTGTAGGCTCTCTGTTCACTTCCCTTCATTTTTTTTTTTGTTGTTGTTTCTGAGACTTGATAATTTCAAATGACATTATCTTCAAATTCACTGATTCATTCTTCTTCCTGTTTGAGTCTGCTATTGAACCCCTCTAGTGAATTTTTCAATTCAGTGATTATATTTTCCAGCTGCATATTTTTCTTGGTTCCTTTGTAAAAGTTTCTCTTTGTAGATATTCTCATTTTGTTATCATCATTTCCCTAGATCTCTATCCATGTCCTCCTTTAGTTCTTTGAACATATGTAAGACAGTTATTTTAAAGTATTTATTAAATAAGAGAGTGAGAAAAGTGGGGCTCACCCAAAGTGGGGTTTGTGCTCACCCAAAGAGGGCTCAAGCTCATCTACCATGAGATCGTGACCTGAGCTGAAGTCAGATGCCTACCCAACTGAGCTACCCAGGCACTCCCTGCCTTCTCATCTTTTGTCGAAAAATTGGCATTTGAGAAAATAGCTACCTCTCCCAGTCTTTGCAGACTTGCTCATGAAAGGGAGGACCTTCACTAGTCAGTCTGGTGTGAAGGCTTAAAGTCTTTTCAGGCTTTTTCTGGGCATGTGTCTTCCCTGGGCCTGTATATGTACTTTTTTTTCCATTCCAATTCACCACACATGGCTGCTATTAAATGTTTTAATTACCTTGGGCGCTTGGGTGGCTCAGTCGGGTGAGCATCCAACTTTGGCTCAGGTCATGATCTCATGGTTAGTGAGTTTGAGCCCTGTGTCAGGCTCTGTGCTGACAGGTCAGAGCCTGGGGCTGGCTTTGCATTCTGTGTCTCCCTCTCTTTCTGTCCCTGTCCAGCTTGTTCTCTCTCTCCCTCTCAAAAGTAAATAAAAAGACATTGAAAATTTTCTTTAAAAACCTTTTAATTACCCTAAAAAACTCAGCATTGCTTCTCCTTGGGGACTTACATGCTTTATTGTACTTTTCCGTCTATAGTCTTTGCCCCAGGCATGCATGGGCCTGCAATTCCCTGCAGCTGTACTGTATCCAGCACCCTGGATACAGGGTTTCGGCAGCCTGGAAACTGATATCCAAACTATGCCACCTTTTCCTTTGATCTCCAAGTCAGGCAAAATGGAAACTAGACCCTCAGGTATCCTCCAGGAAGGCCAGGATGTTGCAAACTGGTCCACTGTTTTCCTTCTATCCTGAGGAAGGCACCATGCACTGCACTACTCTGTACCAAGGAGGAAGTGGTGCAAGGATAAGCAAAGACACTGTTGGATTTTCTACTGTTCTAAGTGTGGGTTTTTCTTGGTGAGGGGTCACTTGATTTTGCAAATCCTTGACTGGTTTCTAGAGCTCTCACAAAGCTGTTTTGGTCAGTCTCTTGTTTTACTTGGTATTTGCATGGGGGGAATGAGGCCTGGAGCTTCCTAGCCTTCCATCTTGCTGATATCATTCTCCCTCACTTTTCTTTTAAATTTGTTTTTTTGTTTTACTTTAGTGTGTCTTCTAGTAATCAGATAGGATTTGTTGGAAGTGAACTTTTTGGACATTTGCAGTGTGACAATACTTTATTTTATCTTCACAATTGAATGCCAGCCTGGAACTATAGAGAATGCATGGTTCACAATTATTTTCCGTCAGTACTGAGGCATATTTTCAGGGTCTTCTTGTGGTCAGTGTGGCTGATGGAAGCCTCATAACTTTTAAAAATAAAATTTTATTTTTAAGTAATGTCTATACCCACTGGGGGGCTCAAACGCACAACTCTGATATCGAGAGTTACATGCTCTACTGACTGAGCCAGCCATGCCCCCCTGGAAGCCCCATTAGTTTTAGAATCTAATTTCTTTTAGATTATGTGTTCACCTTTCTATCTGGACTTTTTGGTATATTTCTCTTTATCAGCTATGTTCATCATGGTGTCTCTGGCAAGGGCCTTTTCTCATTACCTTACATATATCTTAGATTTTTCTATCTAAAGGGTTATGCCTGTCTTCAGTTCTATGGAAACCTTGTTACTGCTGTTACTTATAATATTTTGGTATTCATTCTTTCTGTCACCCCACCCCGCACCCCCTACTACTACTATTGGGTGCACAATGCAACTTCTGAATCTAACTTCTGAGTTCCTTAACTTTCTTTTCACATTTCTTGTATTTGTGTCTGGTCCGGGGGAATACTTCTGCTTGATGTTTTATTTCACTAAATCACTTTCCACCTCTCTGACCATTGTGTTATTGAGGTCATCTAATGAAGAGCTTTTGTTTGTTTCTGTCTTTTTTTTAAATCCTCTCTTTTAAATTCAGAGATCAAGTTTGTACTTTCTAGAATTTAAAATTGTTTTTTCACTTACGGAAGCACCATTCTTCCACATCTGTTAATTTGCTTGCCCTAGAGTCTTATTCAATTTCCTGTTTTGACTGTTTCCTTAGATTTTTGTGCTTCCATTTGTTGACTCTGATGAATCTCTTTCATGATTGTGACCTTCCTTTCATGAACAGTGATTTTTGGTTGGTTGAGCATCATTTTATTTTAGCTTTCCTCTTACTCTGTGAATCTCTGAATGCGGTCCTTTAGAGGAGGATACTTGTAGTGATTGGGGTTGGGGGGGGTGGTGAGTCAAAATAGGTTACCTGGAAGTATGTGCTAGTAACTGGGCTTATGGGTCTAGAGACTCTTTGTCCATCTTATCATGGCCACTCTGGGCACTGCTTTGCCTTTTTAACCCCAACACACACACACACACACACACACACACACACACACACACTACTTCTGCTTAGAGCCCAATGGCCAGGTGTCTCGTTGTTGGCAGACAAGGGAAGAGGCCAACTCTTCTGGATGTTCCTGCTCTGCTCTCTGGGCCAAAGCCCTTTCAGTTGTCCCAGGCTCCCTTCTGCTCCCATCATCCTCAGGGCTACCTCTGCTTTGTGCAGTAGACCTTTTGGTTATGGGTCCTTCCTCCAACCTAACTCCTGCTTTACATTATTTAGGGATGCCCTCTTTTTTTTTTTTTTTTTTTTTTTTTTTTTTTATTTTTATTTTTTTTTTTTTATTTATTTTTATTTTTTAATATATGAAATTTACTGTCAAATTGGTTTCCATACAACACCCAGTGCTCATCCCAAAAGGTGCCCTCCTCAATACCCATCACCCACCCTGCCCTCCCTCCCACCCTGCCCTCCCTCCCACCCCCCATCAACCCTCAGTTTGTTCTCAGTTTTTAACAGTCTCTAATGCTTTGGCTCTCTCCCACTCTAACCTCTTTTTTTTTTTTTCCTTCCCCTCCCCCATGGGTTTCTGTTATGTTTCTCAGGATCCACATAAGAGTGAAACCATATGGTATCTGTCTTTCTCTGTATGGCTTATTTCACTTAGCATCACACTCTCCAGTTCCATCCATGTTGCTACAAAAGGCCATATTTCATTTTTTCTCATTGCCACGTAGTATTCCATTGTGTATATAAACCACAATTTCTTTATCCATTCATCAGTTGATGGACATTTAGGCTCTTTCCATAATTTGGCTATTGTTGAGAGTGCCGCTATAAACATTGGGGTACAGGTGCCCCTATGCATCAGTACTCCTGTATCCCTTGGATAAATTCCTAGCAGTGCTATTGCTGGGTCATAGGGTAGGTCTATTTTTAATTTTCTGAGGAACCTCCACACTGCTTTCCAGAGCGGCTGCACCAATTTGCATTCCCACCAACAGTGCAAGAGGGTTCCTGTTTCTCCACATCCTCTCCAGCATCTATAGTCTCCTGATTTCTTCATTTTGGCCACTCTGACTGGCGTGAGGTGGTATCTGAGTGTGGTTTTGATTTGTATTTCCCTGATAAGGAGCGACGTTGAACATCTTTTCATGTGCCTGTTGGCCATCCGGATGTCTTCTTTAGAGAAGTGTCTATTCATGTTTTCTGCCCATTTCTTCACTGGGTTATTTGTTTTTTGGGTGTGGAGTTTGATGAGCTCTTTATAGATTTTCGATACTAGCCCTTTGTCCGATGTGTCATTTGCAAATATCTTTTCCCATTCCGTTGGTTGCCTTTTAGTTTTGTTGGTTGTTTCCTTTGCTGTGCAGAAGCTTTTTATCTTCATAAGGTCTGTAACAAGAGATGAAGAAGGGCATTATATAATAATCACAGGGTCTATCCACCAGGAAGAGCTAACTATTATAAATGTCTATGCACCAAATACCCGAGCCCCCAGATATATAAAACAATTACTCATAAACATAAGCAACCTTATTGATAAGAATGTGGTCATTGCAGGGGACTTTAACACCCCACTTACAGAAATGGATAGATCATCTAGACACACAGTCAATAAAGAAACAAGGGCCCTGAATGATACATTGGATCAGATGGACTTGACAGATATATTTAGAACTCTGCATCCCAAAGCAACAGAATATACTTTCTTCTCGAGTGCACATGGAACATTCTCCAAGATAGATCATATACTGGGTCACAAAACAGCCCTTCATAAGTTTACAAGAATTGAAATTATACCATGCATACTTTCAGACCACAATGCTATGAAGCTTGAAATCAACCACAGGAAAAAGTCTGGAAAACCTCCAAAAGCATGGAGGTTAAAGAACACCCTACTAACGAATGAGTGGGTCAACCAGGCAATTAGAGAAGAAATTAAAACATATATGGAAACAAACGAAAATGAAAATACAACAATCCAAACGCTTTGGGATGCAGCGAAGGCAGTCCTGAGAGGAAAATACATTGCAATCCAGGCCTATCTCAAGAAACAAGAAAAATCCCAAATACAAAATCTAACAGCACACCTAAAGGAAATAGAAGCAGAACAGCAAAGGCAGCCTAAACCCAGCAGAAGAAGAGAAATAATAAAGATCAGAGCAGAAATAAACAATATAGAATCTAAAAAAACTGTAGAGCAGATCAACGAAACCAAGAGTTGGTTTTTTGAAAAAATAAACAAAATTGACAAACCTCTAGCCAGGCTTCTCAAAAAGAAAAGGGAGATGACCCAAATAGATAAAATCGTGAATGAAAATGGAATGATTACAACCAATCCCTCAGAGATACAAACAATTATCAGGGAATACTATGAAAAATTATATGCCAGCAAATTGGACAACCTGGAAGAAATGGACAAATTTCTAAACACCCACACTCTTCCAAAACTCAATCAGGAGGAAATAGAAAGCTTGAACAGACCCATAACCAGCGAAGAAATTGAATCGGTTATCAAAAATCTCCCAACAAATAAGAGTCCAGGACCAGATGGCTTCCCAGGGGAGTTCTACCAGACATTTAAAGCAGAGATAATACCTATCCTTCTCAAGCTATTCCAAGAAATAGAAAGGGAAGGAAAACTTCCAGACTCATTCTATGAAGCCAGTATTACTTTGATTCCTAAACCAGACAGAGACCCAGTAAAAAAAGAGAACTACAGGCCAATATCCCTGATGAATATGGATGCAAAAATTCTTAATAAGATACTAGCAAATCGAATTCAACAGCATATAAAAAGAATTATTCACCATGATCAAGTGGGATTCATTCCTGGGATGCAGGGCTGGTTCAACATTCGCAAATCGATCAACGTGATACATCACATTAACAAAAAAAAAGAGAAGAACCATATGATCCTGTCAATCGATGCAGAAAAGGCCTTTGACAAAATCCAGCACCCTTTCTTAATAAAAACCCTTGAGAAAGTCGGGATAGAAGGAACATACTTAAAGATCATAAAGGCCATTTATGAAAAGCCCACAGCTAACATCATCCTCAACGGGGAAAAACAGGGATGCCCTCTTAAGCTGTGTTAAACTATAGATACCTCTTTTTATTTTCCACAACTTGTGTCCATTTTAAAAATCATTTCCTCAATGCTAGAATGAACCCTATGATCCTGGGTTTGACTCAGAAATATGAATATGGACTCACGTTTGTTTTAATATGTATGCAGATAGGTACAACAATAGACATGGGTATGTGTATATTCATGGGTTAGGATCCATACATACATTTCCTAGCTCTCCCACTAACAGAACCTAGAAGCAGTACCATCCCAGTGGCACCTAACACATCTGCCATCTAGGTCTTGATTTCTGATACCATTCTTCAATAAAAGAAGCCAACATTCTTGGGAAAATGGCTCATCTTAGGACTGGGGCAGAGAAAATACAAGATGTACCTGGAGTATCAGATAGTGCCAGAAAGTAAGGAAGTACTAAACAGCATGTGGGTGCATGTCAGAAAGACAACCTTAATGAGCTCCCAATGGCCACAGTGGGAGCAGTGTTAGTGACAAAATAAATATAATAGTATTATGACCTGAAGAATAAAATAAATACCTATGAGTCCAATCATACCATGTAAATAAATGATTTAAGAGGGGGAGAAGGGACCACTGTATCTCAGAGAAAATTTTATGTGCAAAGAATGAAGGAAATATAAAATCACCATTAGAATACCATACTGATCATTGTCACAGGCAAAATCCACTAATGAATTAGTAGGTGGCACTTGAAGGAGAAATAGGATCTTTGCTTGGCCCCAAACTATCTCCCCAAATACTTGTGAATCACTATAGTAGTTTGTAGATGTCCTCAAATCTTTGATACGTTGTTCTCTAGGAGGTGAAGCTGGATTCCCTTGCCTTGAATATGGAATGGGCCTAATGACTCACTAGTAAATAACAGAGTATCGGAAGGGAAACACAGTAAGTTTATAGTGGAGAATCCTGGCAGACACCACCTGAACCAAGGACCAAGGTGAAGGCCACATCTCATCAGCCATGTTGGTATGACAGCTCTCCAGATACCATGTGAAGAGAAAAGCACTATACCTCTGTAGCCTGATTTCCCTCAAAACCGAATAATCTCAGTGTAATCATGAGGAAACACCAGACAAACCCATTTGAGAGACATTGTACAAAATATCTAATCAAGTACTCTTCAAGAGTGTCAAGGTCATGAAAGACAGTGAAAGGTGAGGAACTGCCACATATTGAAAGAAACCAAGGAGACATGATGACTAGCTACATGGGCAGCCTGAATTGACACCCTGGGACAGAAATAGGACACTAGTGAAGAAACTGGAGGCATCTGAATATGTTCTGTCGTTTAGTTAATAAAGTTGTACTAGCCTTAATGTCTCAGTTGATAATTGTCCTGTGGTTATATAAGGTGTTAACATCAGGAGAAGCTGAGTGAAGGGTATATAGGAAAGTATATTAACTTTGGAACTCCTTTGAAGTCTAAAATTAATTCAAAATAAAAAGATTGTCTTTCCCTATCCTTCAGTTTGGTTAGGAAGGATAGTAAAACATTCAGTCCTCCATCTTAATCCAGTAAGTCTTTTTTTTTGTTACTGGAAAATAGTTGGTATATTTGTTATTGGGAAAAAATATACAAAATAATGACAAATTGGGTTTTTTTTATTGTGAATAAGCTAAGTGTCCTTACGAAGATAAAACTCAGTGGATAAGTCAGGATCCTGGCAGGAGAGAGGTGGCACATACAGATGGGAGCTGAGCAGGGTTTAATGAAGAGTTGACCACATTGTGGGCAGGATTATGGGAAACTGCAAAAGGGCAGTGAATCACCCTAGGACTGGCAATAACAGGAAGTGATGATCAGTCTAAGCTGAAAGGGGCAAGAGGATGAGTAGAGGTAGGGATGATTCTCAGAACCTGGGAGAGCTGTAGGAAAGGGCCATCTGGCTGGTGCTGCAGGTCTGTGTGGAGGAGCACAGCCACTGGGGCAGTGGGAAGGGCACAGAGATGCTTATACCCCACCCTCACTCTTGCTGTCCCTCCAGTGACTTTCCATGACTCCCCACTGACCAAAACCAACCAGAAGAAACAGGGCAAGGGAGCTTGTATATGCATCTATATGGGTCAGCCTTCCAGGTACAATCCAGACCCAGAGAGGTGCCCAGAGGATATGTCATCTTCATGGTCTGAATCCGTTAAAGCAACCTGTTACGATGTAGCCAATAAGGAAAGATTTAGAAAATCTAGAACTGAGATAGGACCCCATAGGATTTCACATAGCAATTTATACTTGTAAGACATTAAAAGACATTTTAAAATGTTCAAGTCTGTGTGATCCAAATGAACATTTGGGAAGGGCCTCCCCAAACGTCACCCACTGAGATGAATCTAGGTCAGTCTCCATAATAGATGTCCCAAATTCCCACTGATTTTCTCTTTACATTCTTAGCAAAAAGCCACCGAGCCTGTGCTTGGACTGGCTTTGTCTCTCCAGCTCTTACCCGGACATTTCTGGGACCACCATTCCAGGGTAAAGCAGTATCCATCTACCTTGATGGAGACCTGCTCCCAAGTGCCCCCTCCCTGTGGGTTATCCTGCTAGTCTGGTTCTGCCCTGCTTCCTTCCCTACCTTTTGCTGCCTTGGTCTGTTCCCCACTGGAAAATGGTCCATCCATTCCACATGCTCTGAAATCCTATTTCCTTACCATCTCACCCCTTCTCACAGCTTCTTTCCCTCAGGTCCTCCTCCTTCCTTGTTTGTATGAGTTCTGCAAGCTCCCCAGCCCTCCAGTCCTCCTGCTGCACCTCTTGGCATCACTCCCCATTGAGGACTCCCATCACTCAGCCATTGAGGAAGGAATGCCCTTCTAATTAATACTCAGGGGTCATGGGCCGGTAGCTCCCCCTTATCTGATGAATAAAGGGTTAGAGTTGGTGGATTGATAGGACACAGTAAATGCACTGGTTGAGTCCACCAAGCACCCAGCATAGCATGGAGCAGAGAAGGGAAATGAGCCTGTTGGCCTTACATGTTTGGTGTGTGGCAAGCTGTGTAGCTTCGTTCTGTTCCACCTTAGTCCCTTGTCCCGATGGGTACTCCCAAGGTGCATATTAATCTACCTGTGTGAAGTAAAAGTCACCTGGCTCCATGGCGTGTGCTACACCTGAGGTTTCCATCATGCTGAAAAGAAAAGCCTCCCCTTATTTGAAAATGAAAAGTAATTTTATTTTTTCTTTGGAGTTCAGGAACATAATGAACTAATTACAAAGGAGCTAGAAAAGTATATTTGCTTGAAACCTTTTCTTATCTACATCTTGAATTTTGCAGTAAAATGCTATGAAATTAGAAGCTGACTACCATTTTTTAAAGGAGAAAATTGTATTTCTGATCATGTTTTTTTATCCTAAGAAGGACTTAAACGTTTCTTAAATGGGATGATTTGCAGAAGTGAGATTGAGGAGGTTAGTGGTCAGCTGAGATGTGACTTGCTGTTAGTGGGAAAAGGGATTGCAGGTGCTGAGGAGAACATGGCTGAAGACCTAGCTGAGGATGCAAACCAGCTTCTCAGCAGGGGTCCTCCCCCTGCTGCCCATGGATGAGTTTGAGAGGTGGCTCTGAAATTGTTGGTGACGCTTACCTCTGTGTGTGCTTGAATACTCGAGTATGGGAGAGATGGTTCATGACACCATCTTATTCTCAAAGGGATTTGTGTCTTACCTTCCCATCCCACATCAGTTTTGAAAGTTGGGCAGAATAATTTGTTCTGGTGTTAATGAAATGGTATTTGCTGATTTCTCTCCTGAGAGATTGCCTTTTCCAGGAAGGCTTCACGTGGCTTTTTGACCAGCCAGACTTACCCTTTGCCCTTTTCTTTTCATCCTAGGCCAACACTGGACAAATTGATGACACCCAAGAGCAGCACAGAGTTATCAGCAGTAACCTCGCCCTCATTCAGGTGACTCTCCCCTTTGTCCATTTGATGAATCTCCTTCCTGCTTTGAATCTGCAGTCAGGCCTGCTCCAGGTAGGAAGAGCAAAGACTAAGTGAGCCCTTGTCCCTGTACTCCAGACTGAGCTTTGGGAATGGGCCCCTCGTCCATTCTGTAACCACCAGACCACACTCATATGGCAGCTGGAGGATCAGCCCAACTACAGGCACTGGCACTGGAGTGTAGATGCCTCTTCTTGGAACCCAAGTTCGCTCCAGCTTCTCTACCTCCTTCTTTCCAAGACAGACTTATTGAAAGATTCGCCTATACTTACTTACTCCTGTTTCTCATAGCATGGACAGGGCTAACTGCCTTCTCTTCCCACTGTCTTGACTTAAGCTGTGCTTGCCAAAGTCACTGACATCCTAATTGGTGTACCCTCTGACTGCCTCGTGCATATGATCCTGCTTATAGTTTCTGGAGATTCTTCCTGTCTGGAAGTTCCTCCTTGGCCCCACTCCTGCCTCTCAGCCTGTGCCTTCTCAGCTTTTGCAGGATATCCTCCAACCCCCACACCTTTGTCCCTTAAATGTTTCATGCTTGTTCAAACTTGAACCTCCTTCTAATAGACCCTAGTTGGGCTAAGTTTTTATCTGAGGAGTCTCAGAGTATTACAAAATCAGGAAGCCTAGGGCAGGGGGAGACTGGGAAGAGATTGGCTCAGGACAAGAGAGGAAGTAGTTTGATCCAGAACCTTCTGGGCTTCTTTGGCTGGGGGCAGCCTGAGGCTGCACAAAGCACCTGGACTCTAAGATCAGACAGGCTGGTGTTAAGGCTGTCATTTATCAACAGGTTGGCCTTGGGCAGACCACACAAGACTTGCTTAGCTATATCTCCCTGTCCATCAGAGTAGGTGGCTATCCACTTTACCTCTCACCTGGGTTCTAGAGCCACTGTTTCTGGCTGTCTACGGGGCATCTCCATCTGCCCCTCCCCGAAGCATCCCTGAAACACCTTAGCCAGATCTGGCGTCATCACCTTATCTCCTCACACTTACCTCTTGTGAAGTCCCCAATCCCTAAGAGTTTGATGGTTGAAAGTTCATTTTGGGGGTAGACCCTTGGGCAAATCACCTCACCTTATCTGTAAGATGGTCTGTTGTGAGGTTTCAATCATGTAAGGCCATGGCACCTGGCCACATGTGGTAAACTCCCAATCATAGTAGCTGTGCCTAGTGAGGAGTCTTCCCATTAATCAAGCCTGAGACCGAGTCTCTCTCAGCATCTCTGCTCCTCAACCTTATGACCACTCGCGGAAGAGTCTGCCTCTGAGCTGTACTTGAATCCAGCCCTGCTTCTTTTCTTCCTTGCCTTGGCCTCTTGGTCTCCTGCATCACTGACATCAAACCTCTTCATTGCCCCAGGTTCCTTCCCCTCTGGCTCCCCTCTGCTTGGACACCTGAGTGACCTTTTCTAAATCCTAGAGCTGATCAAACTGCCTCCTCCTGAAGCTCCTTTGTTGGTTCTACTTGTCAAAGTGTAGGCCTGGCCCAAAGGTACTCCTGGTCTGGTCCTGTCCCTTCCACAGCTTCATGTCCCCCACACCTGCTGCCTTTGTGTGTGTGGTTGCCTCTCCTTGGAATGTCCTGTCTCTTCTTGTTCTTCCGGCAATGAAGTTCCAATCAGGTCTCAGTTCCAGCCCGACACCAGGTACTCTTTGGGGCCTTGCACATGCAGCTGCAGCTGACCTGGTTGCAATTCTGTGTGTAGATGTCTGCCTTCTCCACTTGAGCCGAGTCACCTGTGCCGGGACCATGGCCTATGGCTGAACAGCTTTGGAGATTAAATGAGATGCTCGTGATACCCTTAACAGAGAGGCTGGCAAGGGGCAGGTAATAAGTGCCTGAGCTACAAGGTTCCAAATCCTTGGGGCGCCTGGGTGGCTCGGTCGGTTAAGCGTCCGACTTCGGCTCAGGTCATGATCTCACGGTCTGTGAGTTCGAGCCCCGCATCAGGCTCTGTGCTGACAGCTCGGAGCCTGGAGCCTGTTTCGGATTCTGTGTCTCCCTCTCTCTCTGCCCCTCCCCTGTTCACGCTCTGTGTCTCTCTCTGTCTCAAAAATAAAATAAACGTTAAAAAAAAAAATTTATACAAATCCTTGTCCATATGTATGCACATTTCCACATGATCGATTCTCAACCAACATTCATTAAGTCCTGACCTGGGCCAGACACTGGCTTGGCACATTCTGGTTCATAGCATGGATATAAGTTTGTCTCTTCTGTTTGTTAAGGAGCTTAACATTGAGTCACACATGGTCCAATAAATTTCATAATTGAACTTCTAGTAACTTCATATTCTATCACAAATACACCCGACAGTAATATTTAAAATATACCCAAGAGTGATTTTTAACAACTGGTGGGGCCCAGGAACTCAACTAGTAAGACTGAAGTGCAGCCACTAAGAGCTGGTCCAGCAGGGCTATTGCAAACTGTCCAAATTCAGCCCTATCCCACCTCATTCGACCTTCATCACATAGGTGCACATAAAATTGTTTGTAGGCTTCTGCTCAATAAATTACACCACAATGACATTGTTCTCTTTTTGCACGAATTTCTGAAGATAACTTCCCACAAGTTCACAAGGTATGAGCAATTTAAAGATCTAGATTTTTCCAAAAAGGATTATAAAATATTTCAGTGCTTAGTATTAAGTAATAGCACCAGTGTTAATGTTTTAATTATTAACTTCTCCATAACCTCACCAGCATTGAAAGTATTCTTCTAAACTACTTTGTATTTGCCATATAGGTGTATGTGGCCATAGATAATATATGCTATGACTTCCTGTGTTTTTTTAAATATTGTTTTATTTAAGTAATGTCTACACCCATCCTGGGGCTTAAACTCACGACCCCAAAGTCAAGAGTCACATGCTCTTCCAGCTGAGCCAGCCAGGTGTCCCTGTCTTTCTGTGTGTGTTTTTTTTTAAGCACAAAAAGTATTATGCTGTACATATAATTCTGTAACTTGTACTTTTAAGAATGACTTAATGAATGAAAATCACTTAGAATAGCAGATAGCACTTGGGAAATGTCAGCTCCAGTCATTATTGTCATTATTACGTGGTTCTTCGTTCATATGTGCAAATGTTGTACTGAGAAAATGCTAGATCATAAGGTGTATGGGTAAATTGTAGCCAAGTTTCCTCCCAGAATTCCTGTACCAATTTTACCACCATCTATATGTAAGAGAACCATTTTCCCACATTATTTGTCAATGTGTATTTTATATTATCAACCTTTTAGATTTTTAAAAATTTATTTAATGTTTATTTCTGAGGGAGAGAGAGAGAGAGCAGGGGAGAGGCAGGGAGGGAGGGAGAGAAAGAATCCCAAGCAGGCTCCGCATAGATGGCACAGAGCCCACTGCAGGACTCAAACCCATGAACCTTGAGATCATGAACTGAGCTGAAAGCAAGAGTCAGATGCTTAACCAACTAAGCCACCCAGGTGCCCCTAAACCTTTTAAATTTTAATTTTACCTAGTCTGGGGGATAAATATAGTGTACCCATGCACTCATTGATTGATTCATTAATTGGATAAGCACAGACAAGGGCTTAGCACCTGCTGAGTTTCCCACCCACCCCCGCCAAAACTGAGAGGGCACTGACCTTTTCGTAGAGGAACACCAACATCAATTACAAAGAAATAAGATACCTACTTTCAAATTGGGATTAAATTTTTTTTCCTATTACTTGGGAAGCTGGTCACATTTTTGTTTGCTTTTTAGCCATTTGTATTTCCTTTTCTGTATCTTGTCAATTTATACTCCTTGTACATTTTTCTGTTGGGTTGTCTTTTTTAAAAAGTTGGCGTCTGGGTGCCTGGGTGGCTCAGTCCGTTAAGCGGCCGACTTCGGCCGTGATCTCGCAGTCCGTGAGTTCGAGCCCCACGTCGGGCTCTGTGCTGACAGCTCAGAGCCTGGAGCCTGTTTCAGATTCTGTGTCTCCCTCTCTCTGACCCTCCCCCGTTCATGCTCTGTCTCTCTCTCAAAAATAAATAAACGTTAAAAAAAAAATTTAAAAAAAAAGTTGGCGTTGCTTGGGGTGCCTGGGTGGCTGAGTCTGTTAAACATCTGACTTTGGCTCAGGTCATGATCTTGCAGTTCGTTGAGTTCAAGCCCCACATCAGGCTCTGTGCTGACAGCTCAGAGCCTGGAGCCTGCTTCAGATTCTGTGTCTCCCTCTCTCTCTGCTCTTCTCCCACTCATGTTCTGTCTCTCTCCCCTTTAAAAATAAATAAACATTAAAAAACCAAAAGTTGGCATTGCTTTGTAAAATGGACTTCATGATTTTGATCACTAACCCTTTATTACTTATAAATGGAGATATTTTCTCCTGCTCAGTTTCTGTCTTTGAAGTTTGTGGTATCACATAGAAGTCATACTTGGATTTATATACAGCTTATTTCATTTTTCCTCAGAGATTTTACACATCTTCAGAAGGAGTATTTCTCTAATCCAAAATCTGAAACACATTATCCTATATTTTTTCTTTTCATACATTAGGTTTTATGTTTAGTGGGGTGTGTGTATGAATGGTATAATGTAGGAATCCTTTTTTTTCCCCTAGATATCCACTTTTCCTTACCCCGTTTATTCAGTACCCATCCATTCCATACTGATTAGAAATGCCACCTTTATCATATTAAATTTCCATATATAAATTTTCATCTATTCTTGATGGTGTTCCTGGACTCCAGTCTGTCCTGCTGATCTATTTGTCTATTTTTGTGCCAGTACCACCCTATTTTAATTACAGTAGCCTTAAAACTAAATATTGATAATGAATGTGCCAAACTCCCTCTTGATCTTTTTTCTCAAGGTGTCTTGGCTGTTCTTGCACATCTATTCATCTTTGTGGAACTTAAGATAAATTGTCAAGTGCCATGAAAAGTCTTGTTGGGACTTTCACTGGAATCACGTGGGTTAACTTGGGGAACATTTTCATCCATATATATGGTAGAGTTCTTTGTGTTTTTAGTCTTCTTTAATAATACAGCATGTTTCCATTGAGACATTTGAATTACAGTTGATCCTTGAACAATATGGGTTTGAACTGCATGGGTCCACTTATAGGCAGATTTGTTTTCATAAATACAGTACTGTAAATGTATGATTCCTTATGATGTTCTTAATTTTCTTTTCTCTAGTTTACTTTATTATGAGAATACAATATATAATATAGCATACAAAATATGTGTGAATCAAGTTTGTGTTACGGGTAACGCTTCTGATCAGCAGTAGGCTGTTAGTAGTGAAGTTTTGAGAGAGTGACAAGTTATACACAGATTTTCAACTTTACACAGTGTCGGTGCCCCTAATGCCAGTGTTGGTCAAGGGTCAACTGTACTGATAACATGCCAGTATTGATACTGAGATCTGGGCACCTCATGGTACTGGCCTGCATGAGCAGCAGAGGTGTGACGCCACTGAGATGAGATGGGAATTGCAGCCGGGATGGGGGAGAATGGAGAGAAAGAGGGCCACCAGCATGAAGGGCAATTGCCAAGGAAGGTAAGTCTGGGAGAGAGACAGAGTGTGCACAGAGACTTCCAAGGCGTAGCT
Source organism: Panthera leo (assembly GCF_018350215.1). NCBI lineage: Eukaryota > Metazoa > Chordata > Mammalia > Carnivora > Felidae > Panthera > Panthera leo. The sequence goes on from NW_024962216.1 coordinate 321,884, forward strand.
GTGGATCATGGAGTTTCCACATTGCAGGGGAAGTTGCTTGTCTGAGCAGCTGGGGGTTACAGAGCACTTTTGCCCAGACCAGTGAGAGGAGCCATGAGCAAGAGACTGGTGGCCCTTGGCCAAGGGCTGAGTAGGAGGTGAAGATTTTGTGATGGAAAATGGCATCAAACAAGTTCCAGAACAAGAAAACAATAGTTTTCAAGGGAGTTGGATTGAAGCAAGGTGTTTGTTTTTTCCAGGTTGGAGGGGCTGTTGGCAAATTTTAGGGTGAGGAAAGGAGGTTGGGTGACCTCAAGGTCAGAGAGGAGGCAGAAGCAAAGGCAGGGAGGAACATTGATGGTCAGAGACACCTTTCCTCATGTTTCTGATTTCTGCCCTGACAGGTGCAGGCCACCGTTGTGGGGTTCCTGGCTGCTGTGGCCGCCCTGCTGCTGGGTGCTATGTCTAGGGAGGAGTTGGACTTTGTGAAGGTGGAGTTGCTGTGTGCCAGCAGTGTCATCACCGCCTTTTTCGCTGCATTTGCCTTAGGTGAGCTGTGCCCCCACCCCAGTTACCACCCCCTCCTAGCTCTCTCTGTCCTCCATTCCTCAGTACTCTACTCTCAACTCTTTGTGTTTCAGTTCCTTGAGATGTGGAAGATGGGTGTACTAATGGTGGGGCCTCACATGTCCTGCCAGAGGGTGGGGGAGAGCCTATTAGTTAAATCTCCAGGCCCTACCTTATGGATGGGCAAGGAGGACAATGAGTCCTTTCCTAGGCAATGTATGTGCGCAGGAGTGAGCTGCTGACTCCATTTCTCTTCCCTCTGCTTGTTCAGAGAACTGGCTTTTGCTCAGTGGACACATTCATCTGTTCATCCATTCTCCATCCATTCATTCACTCATTCAGTCAGTCAGTCTTTAAATGTTACTTGAGCACAGCTTGCGAATGGGCCTGTGGAAGATTCTGGCATCTGCAGTCCTGTAGGGAGCAAGACTCTAGCATTAGCCTCAATTTCATCTCTGCAGAGAGGTCTTTTCTGACTCACTCAAGTTCTGCCCTCCGTCCTTCTTCCCAGCTGCTGACATGATCTTCTGCACTCTGCATCTGTTTTCCTTATTGAGCACTTATAAACATCTGCAATTGTTCACTTCATTTTCTTCATTCTTTTCTGTCTCACCCCTTTGCTAGAATGTCAGCTCCTCAGAGAGGTGCCCTGTTAGAATAGGGCTTCTCCTATTCTACTCCTGTCACACCGCCTGTCACACACACATCAGATGCTTCCTCCATGTCTGCAGAAGGCGGAACACACAAGGAGTGACAAACAACCCTGTCTTCAGGGAGCTCACCCATTTCAGGGGCAACCACAGTTGCCATGCAATTACCATAGAATGTCCCCCCATTCACTCCTTACTCAGTACTTACTGAGTATCTACTGTGTGCCAGGCACTGATGCAGTGGAGGGGATGCACTGGTGAGTAACTGTACTGTTTTGTGATGTGTATGTTCTGGTTTGGGGTGAGACATCAGTATGCAAGCACATAGCAAATTTCAGCTAAGTGCAAGTGTCTCCTTTTTGAAGCCTCTCTGATCAGCTCTCTAGCATTACACCCCCATTCATAGTCCTGCTTTATTTTCATGTCCTTTTTTTTACTTCAAATGCTTGTTCACTTACTTGTGTGCTGTCTGTCCCTCCACCCAACAAGCATTTACTGTATGAGCCCAGAGCCTGATGGCTATTTTCAACACCTAAAATAGGCATATTACCAGCTGCCAAATGTTTGCTGAATGAGCGGACTTCATTTTGGTTCTCTTCTGGACTGCATGTCTGAGTGTCTCTCGCAAACAATGTGCACGTATAAGAAAGAATAAGTGCTAACTGGGAATTGGATTTGCATTTACTCTTCTGTTCTTCATCTGCTCATGAAACACCTTTGAGCTCAGCTCTCTGTAAGGATAATGTGGCGGGTTATTTATTGGTTTCTCTTCCTTCCTGTGCTAGTGTATATAATCAGGATGGAGGGTAAGAGTGCAGAAACCCAGGAGCAAATTCATAAACTGCACTTCCCTGGGCAGACGGCTCCTGGTCATGTACCTATGCCTCTGCAAATGGGGCAGGGGCTAGGGTGCCATCACTCAGTCTGTCCAAGGGAAGAGAAGAATGAGTATGCCACACCTTGTGGAGAAATAGAGCCCAAGAGATACTTGATATGAAGTCTCTGAAAACAACACAATCCGATGATTCCAGAGGCCAGCCCTGTTCCTGTGGAGTCTTGTAGAGAATGCCATTGCTAGCTCCCCATTTTCCAGATGAGGAAAGTGAAGCATAGATGAGGGGTGAAGCTCAGCAGCATGGACATAAACTGGGTTGTCCAAAGATGTGTAGAAGTTGAGGAGCATGGCTGGTGGCTCATAGTGTGACCTCAGCATGACTGCTGTAAAGCCAGGTGGTGGTGGTGGTTTTTAATAAGTGCTCTCAAACTGGTGGTTTCTATGTAGTCCCTGTTTTTCACCAGACCACCAGCCACACAGACTCAACCTCACTTAGAACTGGCATTTCAAAAGAGATAAAGTAGCTATGACCTGGTCACAAAATAGGGCACAAACTGTGGCCAGTGGCAGCAGTGTTAGTAGACCTTGAGGTGATAATTCTAATTATATTTAGAGTTACAGAGTAGTGAGTAAAGTATTAAAACACCAAGAGCCAAGATAAAATGGGTCTTTTTAAAAAATGTTTATTTATTTATTTTGAGAGAAAGAAAGAGTGAGTGGTACAAGCTTAAGCAGGGGAGGGGTAGAGGGAGAGGGAGAAAGAGAGAGAATCCCAGGCAAGCTCCATGCTGTCATCACAGAGCCTGACATGGGGCTCGACCCCACAAACCATGAGATCATGACCTGCGTCAAAACCAAGAGTTGGATGCTTAACTGACTGAGCCACCCGGGAGCCCCCAATGCTGTTGGATTAAGTCCTAGGCAGTAGATGAGGGCTGGAAGATTGCATGTGTCAGTCATCTCAGAACACAGAGTCAGAACACAAAATAGGACCCAGGAAGGTATAGAGGCCACGAGAATGTGTCTCTTGGGTTTCCAGTGCTATACCCAAAAATTTACCCCCACTCCCCGCTGTTAGAGGTTACCTGCTACCTTCGCCCAGTGGTGGCCCTGCCAGGATCCTGAAATGGGCCTGTTCCCCAGAGATGTGGACCCACTGACAATGCTGTGCTGTAGTCTGCATGTGCTTCCCCTGCCTGCCTTCCTGTCTCCCACTGCGGGTGGCCTACATGCCATCTCGTGGCTCTCCCAACACCCCTGTGGCCCCCCATTCCCCCTCACAGGCTTTGTCCCTAACAAACCTCTCACGTGGCTAATCCCACTGGGGCACCTGTGTCCCCAGGGACCCTGACAGACACAAGAGGCTGTGCTCTGCCCCTGGGGCTCTATTGCTCAGAGTGGTTTTGGAGTCCTCTTCCTGTCAGGGAGCAGCTGTGAGTTTCACATCTGTAGTTTCTGGTTTGGGAGCCTAGGAACCACCTCCCTGCTGTCTCCCCCATGGGTTTGAGTGTATCATCAAAGCTTGCAGGCTGCTTAACACCACGCCCGCAAGTCGCAGGGTCCACCCTACTGCAGCCTTCTCAGGCTTAAGCATAGTGGGGAAACTGAGTGTTAGGGCAGCCTGGCTCCAGGGGAGGGCTGTGTGGATAGAAGCAAGTTACTGAGCAGCCTCCTGACCACTTTCTCGTCCTGTGCTTTGAGTTTCTTCTGCCACCTCCCTGCAGGAATGCTGATGGTCTGCATAGTAATTGGTGCTCGGAAGCTTGGGGTCAATCCAGACAACATTGCCACGCCCATTGCTGCCAGCCTGGGAGACCTCATCACGTTGTCCATCCTGGCCTTTGTTAGCAGCTTCTTCTATAAACACAAAGGTAAGAGGTACCCCTTGAGGTGGGGCACACGAACAAGGCTGGGTCCAATGTCGGCAAACAGCAAGCTCTCCCATCCACTCAGGTCAGCAGATAAGTTCAGTCTCCACCTTAGGGCAGGGGTATGCAAGGAGACCAGGGAGGGCCAGAGGATGGCCTGGCCACTTCAGTGCGCCCTCATAGGAGGGTTAACAGACCCTCCATGGGTAAGGCATGTGTCACACCAGACACATACAAACCAGCTGGGAAGGGACTCCCAAGGAGGCATGTCATAGCCATGGGCAGCAGCATATGCTCTCCCTGCTGGTGTGAGGCAGGAAAAGCCCAGGTCTCCTCAGAAGGTGGCCAGTGCCCTGGTCATCAGCTAAGGAAGGCGTTCACACCTCTTGTATGACAGACCCTTGTGGCCAGAGGCTCTGACTCCACCAGGGGTCTCCCTAGATCTGCCCTGGGGGCACACTGAACATGTTCTGCCCTGGGCATTGTGGACAGGTAGCATCTCCCTTCCCCAGCAGTCCTAACCTGCTGACTACTCCCCTCTGAGCATCACAGTTTTTGCTTTCCACCTAAGCTGGCTGCCCACAGTTGTTTGGATCTAGTAAGTGTTGATTCTGTGCATGGTCATAACCCCAAGTACCTGGGGGCAGGTGGCATCAGTGAGTGGAGTGGACAGTGAAGAAGATGGTGGACAGCAGTGGGGAATGTGGTGACACTTATTTGGAGGAAATACCTAGACACAGGCACAGACACAGCGAAGCTCTGGCTTATCGTTGCCCTGTGGGAACTCAGACTCCGGAGCAAGAGAAATCACCCAGTGCTTACATGCTGGCAGCTGAAGCAGACTGACAGAATACCTGTGATTTAGTGTGTCTGGGCATTGAGACCCTCTCCCTCTCAGCTCTGGGACCAGCTCCTTGTCACCCCAGGAACTGCCTGCCACCAATACTGTTTGATGATTGGGAGATCCTCAAAGTTCCTGTAAGTGGCAATGAAGATCTAATGATAAGATAACCTAATTTTATCTTTAAACCATAGTGAATTTAAAACAAGACTTGTGTGTGGGTTGGTTAATCGAGTTTTACTTATAAAACAAATTTGGGTCACTGGTGTTTCCAGACCCTTCTTCTCTGCCCTACTGTGCATGTTGCAACACATGACTTAGTAGCTGTTGAATCATCGTTGGGTTGTCCAACCCTCAGATTAGACTGTGAATTTATCTTGGGTGCACTTACAGGTTCACTGGGCCTGGCACATATGAGATAAATCTTCACTGATGAAGAATGAGCTGCTGACTGGGTCACCTGTCAATGTAGTTGGGAAGACAAGCCATGTGTGGGGGAAGTATTCATCATGGTGGTGGAAAATATGAAGTGGAGCCTCTGCCAGGGCTCCTGAATCATTCTAGAAAAATCAGACTGAAAAAATGTCCTAAAAGCAGCACTCCTGTAGGCTGCTGCTTCCTAGAGCTTTTGAGACTTGCTTAGAGCTTCCTGGGCCTGTCTCCCACCTCCTGGGATGGCAAAGAGGCTGGCCCCTTCCATGATGAGTTACTTTGTCTGTAGTCCAAGTTGAGCACCTGTGGCCTGTGCTTCCATGTAGCTGCCCAAGGAGATGGGCCTCCCTATGGCAGAGGAATGAACCATGATTGTTTAGTGCAGAGAAAGACAAGAGGGGAGGGGTCCTCCTAATGATGCTGCTCATAGAAATGGGATGTGGGGCACAGACCTACCTGCACACCTCTGCGTGCTGGGGTCCACTTGGCAGAGGACTGTGCACCACCTGAGCCTGTCCTTTAGAGGTGGGGCTGGGGGTGAGAGGATAGCTCTAGAGAAAGCTGGTGTCTTGTTTGGAGTGATTGGGAAGGTGACACACAAAATATAAGGGAAGAAGGGAGTGAGTGAGAATGGTGGTATGTGGGGCCCTGACCTGGCTCCAGGAACAATCAGGTGTCCCAGAACCGTCAGAGTTCTGCTGGCTCCAACCAGCAGAGAAGATGACACAGGGGCATAAGTAGCTGCAAAGCTGGGTGTGGTCTGAGCCCTGAGGGACCCATAGATGCTGGGGAGGCCACCTTAGGCTGGCCTCAGCAGGAGCAGATTGGCATCATTAACCAACTCTGACTGTAGCCCTGATGTCTGTATGCTGGCTCGGGTGCTGGTGGGCCACCTCTTCATGCTGTAGTCTCTCCTATGCCCATCTGAGGGGGAATGGAGAACATGACATGAGTTTGTGCTCAGAAGGTGCTGGGCACAGTGCTGGCCTGTGGACACAATCCCATAGATGTAACCATTAATAATAATAATAAGGTTGAGATGGAAGGAGATGGGAGAGGTTATGTATGTCAGGAAAATAGCAAAAAAGAGAAGTAAAGGGGCTTGTGACAGGAATTGAGGATAAAGAGGACCTTTTCCAGTTGCTTAATAAGATGGACAAAATCTTTAGAAGTATGGTAGGTTGTCCACCCTAAACTGCCAGAGACAGAAGCATCTCCTCAGCTCCAAGCCCACCTTTAATCATTGCAGCCCAGACTGTGGCCCCACAGTCCATGCTCATGTGCCCTGGCACTCACACTGTCTGTCTGTCTGTCTGTCTGTCTCTCTCTCTCTCTCTCTCTCTCCTCCCAGATAATCGATACCTGTCGCTGCTGGTCTGTATCAGCTTCACGGCCCTGATCCCCTTGTGGGTCCTCATTGTCAAGCAGAACCCGCCCATCATGAGGATCCTGAAGTTCGGGTGGTTCCCAATCATTCTAGCGATGGTCATCAGCAGGTGCGCATGAGTGAGGGCTGCCACCACCCCTTTGCTCTCCATGCCACCCCTGTCTGGCCTCTGCAGACAGGGAGAGTGGCCTGAGGCCACCAAGCCTCCAGGGTGAGGATGTAAATCATGTGGGTTTAAATCATTTTCTGGCTGATCATGGTTGGAGGGAATCATTGCTGTGGGCTCCTTCACTAAGTCCCGGTGCCGGTTGTTGAGTCATACCTCTTTGTTCTTCATCTCTTTCCCTCTCACCAAGAACCTTAGACCTTATTTATTCTGAGAGGCAGTCCTGTTTACCACTGCAGGAGTATCAGAGCCAGGAAGAACTGAACCTGGAAACATCAGATGAACACACTGATGCCAGGACCTCTTGTCCCCTCGTGGCACTGCAGGACACCTGTCTCCCCCATCCCTGCTGCCAGAGTTCCCCTGCTTGGGCTTCAGGGGGTCCCTCACCTGGCCCCACAGTGATGGCTCTGTGAATACCATTTCCACAGCATGGCTGCTGGTGTGACCTAGTGGGGCTGAGGGATTCGTCCCCCTGGGCCCTTGGGCCTTCAGCTGAGCTCAGGTCTTCCACCCTTGAACCTCACTCTCCAGAGCCCTTTCTGTTAGTAGACCTGGATGAGCACCACCCCAGTGCTTTCTGGGGTGCTTTCCTAACGTTGACTCTTAGGGAGAAGTGGTTGTGGTCCAGGTGTCTTTGATTCCAGAAAGCTCCTGGGCTCCTTTTACAAACTGATCCAACCTCGCCAGGACTGTAGGAGCAGGACAGTCTTTGCTAAACTCCAGGGGCTGGTAGGAGCAAGGTCTTATTGCGACATCTCTAAGAACAAGGAGCAGAAGTGGATTCTCATGTAGGTTCCATTTACTGCTCAGGAAAGTAGCAGTTCAGCTGTGGTACATGAGCTGTCACATGGGAGAGTCCAGCCAGCTATGTGACCTCAGAGAGTTTGTAACTTGTTTTTAATGGGCTAACATTATCTGATGGGCCTTCTGGAACAGCTGAGGCTCAGAATAGAGGCGGAGAATCATGTGCGTGGTGGAGAGGACACTGTGGATACCAGCCTGTCTATATCAGATATTTTGTGTAGGGGTCAGGAAAGTGTTTGCTACACTGAGAAAGGAAACTGGTAAGACATTTTGAAAAATTTTTTATTTTAATATTTGTTTATTTTTGTGAGAGAGAGAGAGAGAGAGAGAGAGAAAGAAAGAGGGCCAGCGAGCATGACTGGGGGAGGGGCAGAGAGAGAGAGAGAAAATCCTAAACAGGCTCCGGGATCTGAGCTGTCAGTATATAGCCCGACGTGGGGCTCGAACTCCAGAATAATGAGATCACGACCTGAGCTAAAGTCAGACTCTCAACCGACTGAGCCACCCAGGTGCCTCTGATAAGACATTTTGTATAGAGGTGTACCAGGTCCCCTACAAGGATAGGGGATAACTAATGATAAATAATGATAAATGATAAACTAATCATTTGCCCTCTGCTCTCTCCCCAGTTTTGGAGGGCTCATCTTGAACAAAACCATTTCTAAACAGCAATTCCAAGGCATGGCCATATTTACTCCCATCATATGTGGTAGGTATTGGCAGTCACCATCACCTGGGACCCCTGGGCTGTGTTAGCCCCCAGGGCTTGCTCAGTGGGACCTGAAAAGCAGTGACTTCAGAGCTCCAGCCCCAGGCCCTCAAAGGCAGAATCTGGAAACTGAGCCATGGCTGTGTTTCTGCTGGGCAGAGACTACCGGGCTGGTTTTTCTCATATGGAAGGAGACCCTCAGGGAGAAAGCCCTGACCACTGCTCCACCAGCTCACACTCTTCCTCACAGTCACCACAGAGGCTTGAGCTGTCCCACAGAGCTAAATCCCGTGCCTTGAAGGCACATCTAAGCCAGGATTCACTGGCACCTGATCATGGCCTTCAGAACTGGGGTGTTGGCTTCTCATGGTTTGTTTGTATGTTTGTTTGTTAATTTCTTAAATTTAGATTCATTGATGACATTTAAAACTAAGACTTTTGCACATAAAAATCTGGATTTCTGCCTTCTTCAAAAGCAAGACTGTGACAATACTGAGTTCACATTCTGGGTGAGGAAATAATCAGCTGCCACTCAGAGAGGACTTGTGTTTGTCCACTTTGCCTGAATCCCCTCCATTCCCTGTTGTCTTCCACCCAACCCTTCATTGATCTCCCTTCTAGGCTTAGACCCTATGGGCTCTTTTAACCAAAGCTTGGTTTGTGTCTGGCTTTTGATGAGGATCTGTAAATGGGACTGACCAGTCAGGGAGGGAACCAAATGTGATAGCTTTTTGCACACTTTGCTTGGTCCCCGACCCTGGTGTTCTGGGGCTGCAGAAACAGGCTACGGAGGCCTTTGGGCACCCCCTCTCCCCATTTCCATGGGAACACAGGTGACTATTCCTTGAATATCAGTGGGCCACCCAGCAGGTCTGTCCCAGTAGAGGCAGGGCTTGCCCGTCATGCAAGGAGTTGGCCATGTGGAAGACAACAACTGCTAAGGCAGGCTAAAGCTTGGAAAGATTTCCTTGGATGTCACCAACTCAGATGACTGTGGGGCAACATGAGAATGTTAAATGAGTTCAGCCAGTATGACAATAGCTGGGCAGTAAGGAGCAGCAGGGAATAGGTCATGCTGCAGAAAGTGTTCCTGCTATGGAGGGAGAGGGGCCTGCTTAGCTCCAGCCAGTTGCTGCCTGGCAAGTTTGGAGGTCCAGAGTTTCCAGAACTGACTTCTTAGGAGAAGCCAGCAATTTATGTAAATGCTAACAATTAATTTGAGTTACATTTTTAAATCCACTCCTCCCCACATGATTTTTAAATCATGTGGATTGAGCAAAATAGATCTGCAGCCATCCTCTGCCCACAGACCTTTGCATCCAGGGTTGTTGGTCTCTACCTCTGGAGATCACTGGGGCACATCTGGCCCAATGAGGGGTTATTCCCCAATGGGCTGAGGAAACAGGATGGAGGCAGCCTGCCCACTCTCTAAAGAAGATGGTCCTGAACAGGCGCTCTTCTCTGTCAGCCTGTAATCCTGTCCCTGCAAAGACAGCTCAGCATGGCCTTTGTCGTCTTGGCATGGTCCATTCTCTGTGGAAGCTGGGAGTCTCAGCCATAAGCCCCAGGCCTGTTGCATATGCTATCCCCTCTTCCCTTGCTGCTGTTGCCCACCTTCTCTTCCATCTCCTTTCCACCTTAGGTGAAAAAATCTTTTCATTTTCTCAGATGTTCCAGTCTGTAATCTGATCCCTGTCACTTCCCAAGGCCTTGAGGGCCTTATCAAAATATCTTCCCATAGACCTTTCCATCACTCTCCCTCCCTCCCTCTACTTGACAAATCTGTATTGTAAACCTACTTTGCCAGTCACATTTCCTTCACCATAAGAGGTAGCTGTCAAGGTGATACAGTTACTACCCTGGCGCTTCACTCACAAGGTCGAGTTTACCCTTGCTTGCAGCCAAATAAAATCTGTTGTAAAGTGGGAGGGAAGGAAAAGAGACCAAGTGCTACATCAATCAAGGGAGGCTTCTGGAGGAAGTAGACTTAAAATAAGGGCCAGAACTGAGAGACTGGCATAAAAAGGGGGAAACCACATTCTTTTTCTCCTCCCAGGTGTTGGTGGCAATCTGGTGGCAATTCAGACCAGCCGGATCTCCACCTACCTGCACATGTGGAGCACACCTGGTGTCCTACCCCTCTGGATGAAACAATACTGGCCTAACCCATGCTCCACTTTCTGCACCTCAGGTGAGTCTGGTATCTTCTGGAAGCCACATGGCCATTTCTTTCAACAAGTAAAATTTGCCATTAGTGGAATCTGGTGTCTGTAGCAACAGAGGTCTAAGGCCAGTGCTGACTTCAACAGAGATCATCTTCAAGGTCATGAGTCCTTCTCCCAGAGACCTGACTCCCACCCTTGCCTTTAGTTGATTGATTGATTGATTCATTCATTCATTTAAATATTCAAATATTCAAACATTCAAATATTCATTGAAGGTCTGCCAGGTACTAGATGTCATATTATTATGATGAATCAGGGAAAGCTGAGTCTTGCCCCCATGTATATACATGGTCCAGAAGAGCAGATACAGGGAGCCAGTGTGGCTCAGTTGGTTGATCGTCCCAACTTTTTATTTTTGGCTTAGGTCATGACCCGAAGGTCATGGGAAAGTCTCTCTCTCTCTCTCCCTCTCCCTCTCTCCCACTCTCCCTCTCCCCCTCTTCCTCCCTCCCTCCCTCTGCCCACAGTACTCTCTTCCTCTCTAAAAGCAAAAACAAACAAACAGAAGAGCAGATAAACACACCAAAAATGGAGCTCTTGACTAAATATTGTGGTATGGTTTTTAGGGTTTGTTTCTTTGTTTATTTTTTAAAATTTTATATTTATTTTTTAAAATTTACACCCAAATTAGTTAGCATATAGTGAAACAATGATTTCAGGAGTAGTTTCCTTAGTGTCCCTTACGCATTTAGCCCATCCCCCCTCCCACAACCCCTCGATCAACCCTCAGTTTGTTCTCCATATTTATGAGTCTCTTCTGTTTTGTCCCACTCCCTGTTTTTATATAATTTTTTTTCCCTTCCCTTATGTTCATCTGTTTTGTCCCCTAAAGTCCTCATATGAGTGAAGTCATATGATTTTTGTCTTTCTCTGACTAATTTCACTTAGAATAATACCCTCCATCCACGTATTTGGAATGGCAAGATTTCATTTTTTGTGATTGCTGAATGCTCCATTGTATATATATGCCACATTTTCTTGATCCATTCATCCATTGATGGACATTTGGGCTCTTTCCATACTTTGGCTATTGATGATAGTGCTGCTATAAACATGGGGTGCATGTGTCCCTTCAAAACAGCACACCTATATCCCTTGGATAAATGTCTAGTAGTGCAATTGCTGGGTCGTAGGATAGTTCTATTTTTAGTTTTTTGAGGAACCTCCATGCTGTTTCCTAGAGTGGCTGCACAAGCTTGCATTGCCACCAACAATGCAAAAGAGACCCTCTTTCTCTGCATCCTTGCCAACATCTGTTGTGGCCTGAGTTGTTAATGTTAGCCATTCTGACAGGTGTCAGGTGGTATCTCATTGTGGTTTTGATTTGTATTTCCCTGATGATGAGTGGTGTTGAGACTTTTTTCATGTGTTAGTTGGCCATCTGGATGTCTTCCTTGGAGAAGTGTCTATTCATGTCTTTTGCCCATTTCTTCACTGGATTATTTGTTTTTTGGGTGTTGAGTTTGATAAGTACTTTGTAGATTTTGGATACTAACCCTTTATCTGATATGTCATTTGCAAATATCTTCTCCCATTCTGTCAGTTGCCTTTTAGTTTTGCTGATTGTTTCCTTCGCTGTGCAGAAGCTTTTTATTTTGATGGGGTCCCAGTAGTTCATTTTTGCTTTTGTTTCCCTTGCCTCTGGAGACGTGTTGAGTAAGAAGTTGCTGCGGGCAGGATGAAAGAGGTTTTTGCCTGCTTTCTCCTCGAGGATTTTGATGGCTTCCTGTCTTACATTGAGGTCTTTCATCCATTTTGAGTTTATTTGTGTGTGGTGTAAGAAAGTGGTCCAGGTTCATTTTTCTGCATGTCGCTGTCCAGTTTTCCCAGCACCACTTGCTGAAAAGATTGTCTTTATTCCATTGGATATTCTTTCCTGCTTTGTCAAAGATTAGTTGGCCATATATTTGTGGGTCCATTTCTGGGTTCTCTATGCTGTTCCATTGATCTGAGTGTCTGTTCTTGTGCCAGTACCATACTGTCTTGATGATTACAGCTTTGTAGTATAGCTTGAAGTCTGGGATTGTGATGCCTCCTGCTTTGGTTTTCGTTTTCAAGATTGCTTTGACTATCCACGGTCTTTTCTGGTTCCATACAAATTTTAGGATTATTTGTTTTAGCTCTGTTAAGAAAGCTGGTGTTATTTTGATCGGGATTGCATTGAATATGTAGATTGCTGAGGGGATGGAGAACTATTTATCAGGCTACTGGAAGTCAAAAGAAAGCTGGAGTAGCCATACTTATATCAGACAAACTAGACTTTAAATTAAAGGCTGTAATAAGAGATGAAGAAGGGCATTTTATAATAATTACAGGGTCTATCCATCAGGAAGAGCTAACAATTATAAATGTCTATGCGCCGAATATGGGAGCCCCCAAATATATAAAAAAATTACTAACAAACATAAGCAACCTTATTGATAAGAATGTGGTAATTGCAGGGGACTTTAACACTCCACTTACAGAAATGGATAGATCATCTAGACACATGGTCAATAAAGAAACAAGGGCCCTGAATGATACATTGGATCAGATGGACTTGACAGATATATTTAGAACTCTGCATCCCAAAGCAACAATATACTTTCTTCTCAAGTGCACATGGAACATTCTCCAAGGTCACATACTGGGTCCCAAAACAGCCCTTCATAAGTATACAAGAATTGAGATCATACCATGCATACTTTCAGACCACAATGCTATGAAGTTTGAAATCAACCACAGGAAAAAGTCTGGAAAACCTCCAAAAGCATGGAGGTTAAAGAACACCCTACTAACAAATGAGTGGGTCAACCAGGCAACTAGAGAAGAAATTAAAAAATATATGGAAACAAACGAAAATGAAAATACAACAATCCAAACGCTTTGGGATGCAGCGAAGGCAGTCCTGAGAGGAAAATACATTGCAATCCAGGCCTATCTCAAGAAACAAGAAAAATCCCAAATACAAAATCTAACAGCACACCTAAAGGAAATAGAAGCAGAACAGCAAAGGGAGCCTAATAAACCCAGCAGAGGAAGAGAAATAATAAAGATCAGAGCAGAAATAAACAATATAGAATCTAAAAAAACTGTAGAGCAGATCAATGAAACCAAGAGTTGGTTTGAAAAAATAAACAAAATTGATAAACCTCTAGCCAGGCTTCTCAAAAAGAAAAGGGAGATGACCCAAATAGATAAAATCATGAATGAAAATGGAATTATAACAACCAATCCCTCAGAAATACAAGCAATTATCAGGGAATACTATGAAAAATTATATGCCAACAAACTGGACAACCTGGAAGAAATACACAAATTCCTAAACACCCACACACTTCTAAAACTCAATCAGGAGGACATAGAAAGCTTGAACAGACCCATAAACAGCGAAGAAATTGAATGAGTTATCAAAAATCTCCCAACAAATAGGAGTCCAGGACCAGATGGCTTCCCAGGGGAGTTCTACCAGACGTTTATTTTATTTTATTTTATTTTAATATATGAAATTTATTGTCAAATTGGTTTCCATACAACACCCAGTGTTCATCCCAAAAGGTGCCCTCCTCAATACCCATCACCCACTCTCCCCTCCCTCCCATCCCCCATCAACCCTCAGTTCTCAGTTTTTAACAGTCTCTTATGCTTTGGCTCTCTCCCACTCTCACCTCTTTTTTTTTTTTTCCTTCCCCTCCCCCATGGGTTTCTGTTAAGTTTCTCAGGATCCACATAAGAGTGAAACCATATGGTATCTGTCTTTCTCTGTACGGCTTATTTCACTTAGCATCACACTCTCCAGTTCCATCCATGTTGCTACAAAAGGCCATATTTCATTCTTTCTCATTGCCACGTAGTATTCCATTGTGTATATAAACCAGAATTTCTTTATCCATTCATCAGTTGATGGACATTTAGGCTCTTTCCATAATTTGGCTATTGTTGAGAGTGCTGCTATAAACATTGGGGTACAAGTGCCCCTATGCATCAGTACTCCTGTATCTCTTGGGTCAATTCCTAGCAGTGCTATTGCTGGGTCATAGGGTAGGTCTATTTTTAATTTTTGGAGGAACCTCCACACTGCTTTCCAGAGCGGCTGCACCAGTTTGCATTCCCACCAACAGTGCAAGAGGGTTCCCGTTTCTCCACATCCTCTGCAGCATCTATAGTCTCCTGATTTGTTCATTTTGGCCACTCTGACTGGCGTGAGGTGATATCTGAGTGTGGTTTTGATTTGTATTTCCCTGATAAGGAGCGACGTTGAACATCTTTTCATGTGCCTGTTGGCCATCCGGATGTCTTCTTTAGAGAAGTGTCTATTCATGTTTTCTGCCCATTTCTTCACTGGGTTATTTGTTTTTCGGGTGTGGAGTTTGGTGAGCTCTTTATAGATTTTGGATACTAGCCCTTTGTCCGATATGTCATTTGCAAATATCTTTTCCCATTCCGTTGGTTGCCTTTTAGTTTTGTTGGTTGTTTCCTTTGCTGTGCAGAAGCTTTTTATCTTCATAAGGTCCCAGTAATTCACTTTTGCTTTTAATTCCCTTGCCTTTGGGGATGTGTCGAGTAAGAGATTGCTACGGCTGAGGTCAGAGAGGTCTTTTCCTTCTTTCTCCTCTAAGGTTCTGATGGTTTCCTGTCTCACATTCAGGTCCTTTATCCATTTTGAGTTTATTTTTGTGAATGGTGTGAAAAAGCGGTCTAGTTTCAACCTTCTGCATGTTGCTGTCCAGGTCTCCCAGCACCATTTGTTAAAGAGACTGTCTTTTTTCCATTGGATGTTCTTTCCTGCTTTGTCAAAGATGAGTTGGCCATACGTTTGTGGGTCTAGTTCTGGGGTTTCTATTCTATTCCATTGGTCTATGTGTCTGTTTTTGTGCCAATACCATGCTGTCTTAATGATGACAGCTTTGTAGTAGAGGCTAAAGTCTGGGATTGTGATGCCTCCTGCTTTGGTCTTCTTCTTCAAAATTACTTTGGCTATTCGGGGCCTTTTGTGGTTCCATATGAATTTTAGGATTGTTTGTTCTAGCTTCGAGAAGAATGCTGGTGCGATTGTGATTGGGATTGCATTGAATGTGTAGATAGCTTTGGGTAGTATTGACATTTTGACAATATTTATTCTTCCAATCCATGAGCAGGGAATGTCTTTCCATTTCTTTATATCTTCTTCAATTTCCTTCATAAGCTTTCTATAGTTTTCAGCATACAGATCTTTTACATCTTTGGTTAGATTTATTCCTAGGTATTTTATGCTTCTTGGTGCAATTGTGAATGGTATCAGTTTCTTTATTTGTCTTTCTGTTGCTTCATTGTTAGTGTATAAGACTGCAACTGATTTCTGTACATTGATTTTGTATCCTGCAACTTTGCTGAATTCATGTATCAGTTCTAGCAGACTTTTGGTGGAATCTATCGGATTTTCCATGTATACTATCATGTCATCTGCAAAAAGCGAAAGCTTGACTTCATCTTTGCCAATTTGGATGCCTTTGATTTCCTTCTGTTGTCTGATTGCTGATGCTAGAACTTCCAGCACTATGTTAAACAACAGCGGTGAGAGTCGACATCCCTGTCATGTTCCTCATCTCAGGGAAAAAGCTCTCAGTTTTTCCCCATCGAGGATGATGTTAGCTGTGGGCTTTTATGATCTTTAAGTCTGTTCCTTCTATCCCGACTTTCTTGAGGGTTTTTATTAAGAAAGGGTGCTGGATTTTGTCAAAGGCCTTTTCTGCATCGATTGACAGGATCATATGGTTCTTCTCTTTTTTTTTGTTAATGTGATGTATCACGTTGATTGATTTGCGAATGTTGAACCAGCCCTGCATCCCAGAAATGAATCCCACTTGATCATGGTGAATAATTCTTTTGATATGCTGTTGAATTCGATTTGCTAGTATCTTATTGAGAATTTTTGCATCCATATTCATCAGGGATATTGGCCTGTAGTTCTCTTTTTTTACTGGGTCTCTGTCTGATTTAGGAATCAAAGTAATACTGGCTTCATAGAATGAGTCTGGAAGTTTTCCTTCCCTTTCTATTTCTTGGAATAGCTTGAGTAGGATAGGTATTATCTCTGCTTTAAACGTCTGGTAGAACTCCCCTGGGAAGCCATCTGGTCCTGGACTCTTATTTGTTGGGAGATTTTTGATAACCAATTCAATTTCTTCGCTGGTTATGGGTCTGTCCAACCTTTCTATTTCCTCCTGATTGAGTTTTGGAAGAGTGTGGGTGTTTAGGAATTTGTCCATTTCTTCCAGGTTGTCCAATTTGTTGGCATATAATTTTTCATAGTATTCCCTGATAAATGTTTGTATCTCTGAGGGATTGGTTGTAATAATTCCATTTTTGTTCATGATTTTATCTATTTGGGTCACCTCCCTTTTCTTTTTGAGAAGCCTGGCTAGAGGTTTGTCAATTTTGTTTATTTTTTCAAAAAACCAACTCTTGGTTTCATTGATCTGCTCTACAGTTTTTTTAGATTGTATATTGTTTATTTCTGCTCTGATCTTTATTATTTCTCTTCTTCTGCTGGGTTTAGGCTGCCTTTGCTGTTCTGCTTCTATTTCCTTTAGGTGTGCTGTTAGATTTTGTATTTGGGATTTTTCTTGTTTCTTGAGATAGGCCTGGATTGCAATGTATTTTCCTCTCAGGACTGCCTTCGCTGCATCCCAAAGCGTTTGGATTGTTGTATTTTCATTTTCGTTTGTTTCCATATATTTTTTAATTTCTTCTCTAATTGCCTGGTTGACCCACTCATTCGTTAGTAGGGTGTTCTTTAACCTCCATGCTTTTGGAGATTTTCCAGACTTTTTCCTGTGGTTGATTTCAAGCTTCATAGCATTGTGGTCTGAAAGTATGCATGGTATAATTTCAATTCTTGTGAACTTATGAAGGGCTGTTTTGGGACCCAGTATATGATCTATCTTGGAGAATGTTCCATGTGCACTCGAGAAGAAAGTATATTCTGTTGCTTTGGGATGCAGAGTTCTAAATATATCTGTCAAGTCCATCTGATCCAATGTGTCATTCAGGGCCCTTGTTTCTTTATTGACCGTGTGTCTAGATGATCTATCCATTTCTGTAAGTGGGGTGTTAAAGTCCCCTGCAATTACCACATTCTTATCAATAAGGTTGCTTATGTTTATGAGTAATTGTTTTATATATTTGGGGGCTCCGGTATTCGGCGCATAGACATTTATAATTGTTACCTCTTCCTGATGGATAGACCCTGTAATTATTATATAATGCCCTTCTTCATCTCTTGTTACAGCCTTTAATTTAAAGTCTAGTTTGTCTGATATAAGTATGGCTACTCCAGCTTTCTTTTGGCTTCCAGTAGCATGATAAATAGTTCTCCATCCCCTTACTCTCAGTCTAAAGGTGTCCTCAGGTCTAAAATGAGTCTCTTGTAGACAGCAAATAGATGGGTCTTGTTTTTTTATCCATTCTGATACCCTATGTCTTTTGGTTGGTACATTTAATCCATTTACATTCAGTGTTATTATAGAAAGATACGGGTTTAGAGTCATTGTGATGTCTGTATGTTTTATGCTTGTAGTGATGTCTCTGGTACTTTGTCTCACAGGATCCCCCTTAGGATCTCTTGTAGGGCTGGTTTAGTGGTGACAAATTCCTTCAGTTTTTGTTTGTTTGGGAAGACCTTTATCTCTCCTTCTATTCTAAATGACAGACTTGCTGGATAAAGGATTCTCGGCTGCATATTTTTTCTGTTTAGCACACTGAAGATATCGTGCCAATCCTTTCTGGCCTGCCAAGTTTCAAAAGAGAGATCAGTCACGAGTCTTATAGGTCTCCCTTTATATGTGAGGGCACGTTTATCCCTTGCTGCTTTCAGAATTTTCTCTTTATCCTTGTATTTTGCCAGTTTCACTATGCTATGTCGTGCAGAAGGTCGATTCAAGTTACGTCTGAAGGGAGTTCTCTGTGCCTCTTGGATTTCAATGCCTTTTTCCTTCCCCAGTTCAGGGAAGTTCTCAGCTATTATTTCTTCAAGTACCCCTTCAGCACCTTTCCCTCTCTCTTCCTCCTCTGGGATACCAATTATGCGTATATTATTTCTTTTTAGTGTATCACTTAGTTCTCTAATTTTCCCCTCATACTCCTGGTTTTTTTTAATCTCTCTTTCTCTCAGCTTCCTCTTTTTCCATAACTTTATCTTCTAGTTCACCTATTCTCTCCTCTGCCTCTTCAATCCGAGCCGTCGTGGTTTCCATTTTGTTTTTCATTTCGTTTAAATTGTTTGTCAGCTCCTCGTGACTGTTCCTTAGTCCCTTGATCTCTGTAGCAAGAGATTCTCTGCTGTCCTCTATACTGTTTTCAAGCCCAGCGATTAATTTTATGACTATTATTCTAAATTCACTTTCTGTTATATTATTTAAATCCTTTTTGATCAGTTCATTGGCTGTTGTTATTTCCTGGAGATTCTTCTGAGGGGAATTCTTCCGTTTGGTCATTTTGGAGAGTCCCTGGAGTGGTGAGGACCTGCAGGGCACTTCCCCTGTGCTGTGGTGTATAACTGGAGTTGGTGGGCGGAGTCGCAGTCAGACCTGATGTCTGCCCCCAGCCCTCTGCTGGGGCCACAGTCAGACTGGCGTGTGCCTTCTCTTCCCATCTCCTAGGGGCGGGACTCACTGTGGGGTGGCGTGGCCCGTCTGGGCTACTTGCACACTGCCAGGCTTGTGGTGCTGGGGATCTGGCGTATTAGCTGGGGTGGGTAGGCAAGGTGCACGGGGGCAGGAGGGGCAGGCTTAGCTCGCTTCTCCTTAGGTGATCCACTTCAGGAGGGGCCCTGTGGCAGCGGGAGGGAGTCAGACCCGCTGCCGGAGGTTTGGTTCCGCAGAAGCACAGAGTTGGGTGTTTGCGGGGAGCGAGCAAGTTCCCTGGCAGGGACTGGTTCCCTTTGGGATTTTGGCTAGGGGATGGGCGGGGGAGATGGCGCTGGCGAGCGCCTTTGTTCCCCACCAAACTAAGCTCTGTCATCCGGGGGCTCAGCAGCTCTCCCTCCCTTTGTCCTCCAGCCTTCCCGCTTTCTGAGCAGAGCTGTTAACTTATGACCTCCCAGACGCTAAGTCGCGCTTGCTGTCGGAACACACTCCGTCAGGCCCCTCCGCTTTTGCCAGCCAGACTCAGGGGCTCTACTTGGCTGGCAGGCTTCCCGTCCACCCTGGCTCCCTCCCACCAGTCCATGGAGCGCGCACCGCCTCGCCGCCCTTCCTACCCTCTTCCGTGGGCCTCTCTTCTACGCTTGGCTCTGGAGACTCCGTTCTGCTAATCCTCTGGCGGTTTTCTGGGTTATTTAGGCAGGTGTAGGTGGAATCTAAGTGATCAGCAGGATGGGCGGTGAGCCCAGCGTCCTCCTACACCGCCGTCTTCTTCAATCCCCCTCCATCCCCTTATTTTCAATCTGAAGGTGTCTTTAGGTCTAAAGTGGTACTCTTGTAAACAACATATAGATGGATCTTGTTTTCTTATCCATTCTGTTATCCTATGTCTTTTGATTGGAGCATTGAGTCCAATGACATTTAGAGTGAGTACTAAAAGATATGAATTTATTGGATTATGATGCTTGTAGAGTTGGAGTTTCTGGTGGTGTTCTCTGGTGCTTTCTAATCTTTTGTTGCTTTTGGTGTATATATATATATATATATATATATATATATATAATGTGTATATATATATATATATATATATATATATATATATATAATGTGTATATATATATATATATATATATATATATATACACACACACACATACACATGTGTATATACACGTGTATATATATATATTTTCATCTTTTCTCCCCTCAGATTCCCCTTAAAATTTTTTGCAGTGCTGCTTTATTGGTCACAAACTCCTTTAATTTTTGTTTGTCTGGGAAACTTTTTCTCTCTCCTTCTATTTTTATTGACAGCCTTGCTGGATAAAGCATTCTTGGCTGCATATTTTTCTGATTCAGCACACTGAATATATCCCACCACTCCTTTCTGGCCTGCCAAGTTTCTGTGGATAGGTCTGCAAACCTGATCTGCCTTCCCTTGTAGGTTAGGGACTTTTTTTCCCTTGCTGCTTTCATGAGTCTATGCTTGCCTGAGTATTTTGTGAATTTGACTATGATATGCCTTGTTGATGGTCGGTTTTTGTTGAATCTAATGGGGGTACTCTGTGCTTCCTGGATTTTGATGTCTGTGTCTTTCCCCAGGTTGGGAAAGTTTTCCACTATGATTTGCTCACATAACACTTCTACCCCTATTTCTCTCTCTCTCCCTCCTCTGGGACCCCTATGATTCTGATGTTGTTCCTTTTTATAGAGTCACTGATTTCTCTAATTCTTAAATCGTGCTCTTTTGCCTTAATCTCCCTCTTTTTTTCTACTTCGTTATTCTCTATAAGTTTGTCCTCTATATCGCTGATTCTCTGTTCTGCCTCACCCATCCTTGCTGCCGCTGCATCCATCCATGATTGCAGCTCAGTTATAGCATTTTTAAAATCATTCTGGCTATTTTTTACTTCTATTTTCAGCTCCAGCTAGTATTCGTATTATCGTGATTCTAAATTCCGGTTCAGACATCTTGCTTGTATCTGTGTTGGTTAAATCCCTGGCTGTCATTTCTTCATGCTCTTTCCTTTGGGGTGAATTCCTTAATTTTGTCATTTTGAAGGGAGGAAAGGATTTAATGAGGTAGAAAAATTGAAGTTAAAAAAATTAAAATTAAAAAAATATTAAAATTAAAAATTAAAAACACACACATAAAATCGAATGAACAGATGATGCTAGATCCTAGGTATGTTTTGGTCTTGGTGTTGAAAGTGTTGTGACAGATTAGAGGGAAAAAAAAGAGGGGGGGATGGGTGAGAAAAAAAGGAAATTGTGTGAGAATTTGCAAAAATGAATACACTGAAGTAGACTAAAATGAGATTATGGGGTAAAATAGAATTTGAATAAATATATACAAAAGTAAAGAATATAGTAGAAAAAAATTAAAGAAAAATATTTTTAATAAAAATTAAAAATAAATATAAATTTTTCTTTTTCTGTAGTTAAGAAAAAGGGAAAGAAACAAAAAAGAGAAAAAGGATTTTAAAAAAGGAAAAAAGAAATCATTTGAAAATTTGAAAAAGTGAATACAATGTAGTAGACTAAAATAAAATGATGGAAGTAAAATAGAATTTGAAAAAATTTACATAAATGCAAAATATCTAGTATTATATTTTTTCAGTATTCAATATAATATTGTATTTTTTCACTTTTCAGCACTTGAAAAAGTGCCACTTCTTCTGATGAGAAATTACTGTCATTTGAATTGTTTCTATTGTATACATAAGGTGTCATTTGTCTTTTGTTTATTTCAAGAATTTTACTTTACTTTTTACACTATGAGTTATGATATACTTTGATGTCTATTTCTTAGGGATTTTCCACATTTGGGGTCCACTCACCTCTTTGAAGAAATAGACTTAAATTTTTTCAAATTTGGGAAATTGTAAGCCATTATTTCTTCAAATACACTTTCAGTCCCACTCTCTTCTTCTTTTCCCTTAGGACTCTGATGACATGAATGATAGATCTTTTGTTCTAGTCCCATAAGCCCCTGATTCACTGTTCAATTACCCCATGCCAGCCTATTTTTACCCTCTCTTGTTCAGATAGGCTAATTTCCATAGTTTTTCCCTTCAAATTCACAGATTTTTCTTCTGTCCTCTCCATTCTGCTATTCATTCCTTTCTCTGAGTTGTTTGGGGTTTTTGGCCATTATGTGTTTTTTCCATTCTAAAATTTCAACATGGTTCTTCTTTGTATCTTTGTTTCTTTTCTGAGACTTTCTGTTTTTTTATCAAAACTTTCTATTTTTATCATTTGTTTCAAGTGTGTTTGTAATTGGTGGTTGAAGCACTTTTATAATAGATTCATTAAAATTGCTTTCAGATAATTCTACCTTCTTATCTCATTCTTAGTGTCTGTTAGTTGTATTTTCTCATCATGTTGAGACTTTTTTCTTTTTCCATTTTTTTAAAATTTACATCCAAGTTAGCCTCTAGTGCTATAATGATTTCAGTTGTCAATTGCAGTGATTCATCCCCTGTGTATAACACCCAGTGCTCATCCCAACAAGTGTCCTTCCTAAAGCCCCTTACCCATTTAGTCCATCCCCCCAGCCACAACCCCTCCAGCAACCCTCAACAAAAATACCTTTGTTCTCGGTATTTAAGAGTCTCTTATGTTTTCTTCCCCTCCTTGTTTTTATATTATTTTTGCTTCCCTTCCCTTTTGCTCATCTGTTTTGTGTCTTAAGTTCCTCATATGAGTGAAGTTATATGATATTTGTCTTTCTCTGGCTGACTAATTTCACTTAGTATAATACCCTCTAGTTCCATTCATATAGTTGCAAATGGCAAAATTTCATTCTTTTTGATTGCTGAGTAATACTCCATTGTGTATATATACCACATGTTTTTTATCCATTCATCCATCGATGGACATTTGGGCTTTTTCCATACTTTGGCTATTGTTGTTAGTGCTGCTATAAACATTAGGGTGCATGTGCCCCTTTGAAACAGCATACCTGTATCCCTTAGATAAATGCCTAGTAGTATAATTGCTGAGTCACACAGTAGTCCTATTTTTAATTTTTTGAGGAACCTCCATACTGTTTTCTAGAGTGGCTCACCAGTTTGCATTCCTACCAGCAGGGCAAAAGAGATCCTCTTTCTCTGCATCTTTGCCAACATCTGTTGTGGCCTGAGTTGTTAATGTTAGCCATTCTGACAGGTGTCAGGTGGTATCTCATTGTGGTTTTGATTTGTATTTCCCTGATGATGAGTGGTGTTGAGCCTTTTTTCATGTGTCAGTTGGCCATCTGGATGTCTTCTTTGGAGAAATGTCTATTCATGTCTTTTGTCCATTTCTTCACTGGATTGTTTGTTTTTTGGGTGTTGAGTTTGATAAATTCTTTATAGATTTTGGATGCTAACCCATTATCTGATATGTCGTTTGCAAATATCTTCTCCCATTCTGTTGGTTGCCTTTTAGTTTTGTTGATTGTTTCTTTTGCTGTGCAGAGGCTTTTTATCTTGATGAGGTCCCAATAGTTCATTTTTTCTTTTATTTCCCTTGCCTCTGGATATGTGTTGAGTAAGAAGTTGCTGCAGCCGAGGTCAAGGAGGTGTTTCCCTGCTTTCTCCTCGAGGATTTTGATGGCCTCCTGTCTTTTACTTAGGTCTTTCATCCATTTGAGTTTATTTTTGTGTATCGTTTAAGTAAATGATCCAGGTTCATTTTTCTGCATGTTGGTGTCCAGTTTTCCCAGCACAATTGCTGAAGAGACTGTCTTTATTCCATTGGATTTTCTTTCCTGCTTTGTCAATGATTAAATGGCCATATGTTTGTGAGTCCATTTCTGGGTTCTCTAATCTATTCCATTGATTTGAGTGTCTGGTTTTGTGCGATTTCCATACTATCTTGATGATTACAGCTTTGTAATACAGCTTGAAGTCCAGAATTGTGATGCCTCCAGATTTGGTTTTCTTTTTCAGGATATCTTTGGCTATTTGGGGTCTTTTATCATTCCATACAAATTTTAGGATTGTTTATTCTAACTCTACGAAGAATGCTGGTGTTATTTTGATAAGCATTGCATTGAATATGTAGATTGCTTTGGGTAGTATTGACATTTTAATAATATGTGTTCTTGCAATCCAGGAGCAAGGAATATTTTTCCATTTTTTTGTGTCTTCAATTTCTTTCATAAGCTTCCTATAGTTTTCAGTGTATAGATTTTTCACCTCTTTGGTGAAATTTATTCCTAGGTATTTTATGGTTTTTGGTCCAACTGTAAATGGGATCGATTCCTTGATTTCTCTTTCTGTCTCTTCATTGTTGGTGTATAGGAATGCAACTGATTTCTGTGCGTTGATTTTATATCCTGCAACTTTGCTGAATTCATGGATCAGTTCTAGCAGTTTTTTGGTGGAATCTTTTGGGTTTTCCATATAGAGTATCATGTCATCTGCGAAGAGTGAAAAGTTTGACTTCCTCCTTGCCAATTTGGATGCCTTTTACTCCTTTGTGTTGTCTGATTGCTGAGGCTAAGACTTTTAATACTATATTGAGTAACAGTGGCAAGAGTAGACATCCTGTCATGTTCCTGACCTTAGGGGTAAGCTCTCAGTTTTTCCCCACTGAGGATGATACCACATATGGCTTTTTATGATCTTGAGGTACGATCCTCTTATCCCTACATTCTTGAGGGTTTTTATCAAGAAAGGATGCTGTATTTTGTCAAATGCTTTCTCTGCATCTATCGAGAGGATCATGTGGTTCTTGTCCTTTCTTTTATTAATGTGATATATCACATTGATTTTTTTGCAGATATTGAACCAGCCCTGCATCCTGGGTATATATCCCACTTGGTCATGGTGAACAATTCTTTTAATGTATTGTTGTATCTGGTTGGTCGGTTTCCTGTTGAGTAATTTCACATCGGTGTTCATCAGGGAAATTGGTCTGGAGTTCTCCTTTTTTCGTGGGGTCTTGGTCTGGTTTTGAAATCAAGGTAATACTGACTTCCTAGAATGAGTTTGGAAGCTTTCCTTACATTTCTAATTTTTGGAACAGCTTCAAAAGAATAGGTGTTAACTCTTCTTTAAATGTTTGGTAGAATTCCCCTGGAAAGTTACCCAGCCCTGGACTCTTGGTTTTTTTGGGAGATTTTTGATTACTAATTCTATTTCTTTACTGGTTATAGGAGATTTCTTTTGTAAGAAGTGATTTTCGATTAAATCCCAGGCATTTGGGGTATAGGTTATTAAATTCTGGATCTTATTTAAGTCTTTTTTAGGTACCTCCTCTGACAGTGCACCACTGAAGGAAAGGGAATAATACATTGCTTGCTTACTGCCAGGTAGGGCTGGAAGCCCAGGATTCCCCTATCTCTATTCACACACTGGGCGAAGAGGAGCACCTCATTGCTGGTGGACTGGCAGGGAGTCTGTGTTCTTCTGATCCCACCTTGTCCGAGAGGGAGAGGGATGCCTTATTACTGTTCCCCACATGGCCTTCATCAACATGAAGTGGGGAGCTCATTACCACCAGGCAGAGTACCACTTACTCTCCACTTAGTCTTCTCTTATCCCACGTCAGCCAGAAGGGGTGAGCACCACATTCCACATAGATTAGGTCAGAGTCCAGGCTCCCCACTTGGCCTTTGCTGATGAAAGTGGGGCTGCAGTCTTTCCTGTGATGTTTGTCTGGAATACAGCAGGTGTTGTCTAGAAGTTCTGTGCTTTGCTAGGCTGTCCCTCTTCTGGACCTTTGGCTAGACAGAGCAGGCTTTTGTTGAGTCTTTTCTTTTGAATCTTGCCCATTGATTGACATTTCTGGCTTGCTGACTTCTCCAGCATCCAGTCTGGGATATATGAAATAAACCAGCACCACCCACCAAAACACCAAAACAACAACCCAGGTAACTTACCTCTGTGTTGTTTATTGAATCCTGAGGTCCCTGGCCAGCCACTTTTTCTCTCCACCTTTTAAAATCTTATGTTTATTTTATATATAATGTCCAGCATTTTTAGTTGTATTTAGTGAGAGGATTAGGAAGAGATGTGTCTACCCCATCTTGTCTTAACATGGAAATTCCCGTTATTTTTTCTAGTACTGGGAACCACATTTTATCTTTTTTTTCTTTAATTTTAATTTTAGTTAACATCAATGCAATGTTGGTTTCAGGAGTAGAATTCAGTGATTCATCATTTACATACAGCACCTAGTACTCATCACAACAAGTGCCTTCCTTAATACGCATCTCTCATTTAGCCCATACCCCCACTCCCCTTGCCTCCAGCAACCCTCAGTTTGTTCTCTATCATTAAGAGTCTCTTATGCTTTGTCTCCCTGTCTTCTCTTTCCACACCCCCTTCCCATATGTTCATCTGTATTGTTTCTTACATTCCACATATGAGTGAAATTGTATGGTATTTGTCTTTCTCTGATTGACTTATTTTACTTAGCATAATACATTCTAGCTCCATCCACATCATTATAAATGGCAAGATTTCATTTTTGATGGCTGAATAATCCACTGTGTGTGTATATATATGTACACACACACATACACACACACACCATATGTATATATGGTGTGTATATATATATATGTGTGTGTGTGTGTGTATATATACATATATATATATATATATATATATATATATATATATATATATACATATGTATATATATATATATATATACATATGTATATATACATACCACATCTTCATCCAGTCTATGGACATTTGGGCTCTCTTTGCAGTTTGGCTGTTGTTGATAATGTTGCTATAAACATTTGGGTGCATGTACCCCTTTGGGTCTTTATTTTTGTATCCTTTGGGTAAATACCTAATAGTGCATTTGATGGATTGTACCTATTATATTTTCTGATTTGTCACTTGTGTTTGGAAAATCTATTTCAATTTCTGTATTTTTGTACCTTTCCTGGTTCAGACTGCTATAATGCAAGCATAAAATGATTGGCTCATAACCACAAGAAACTTGTTTTTTATAGTTGTGGTGGGTGGAAGTTCAAGATCAAGGCACTAGCAAATTCTGTGGTGATGGCCTGTTCCTCCTTCACAGCTGTCTTCTCACTATGTGCTTACATGACAGAAAGGGTGAAGAGGCTTTCTGAAGTCTCTTATAGCTTATAAGTTATAAGCACTAATGCCATACATGAGTGCTGTACCCTACCCTTATGACTTAATCACCTCCAAATACCATCACACTCGGGGTTAAGTTACAACATGGGGATCTGGGTGGTGAAAGCAAGGGGGATATGGACAAACATCCAATGTATAGCAGCACCTAAATATTTTACTGAATTCTTACTCTCAAGATTGTCTTGAGTTTTAGTGCCAGCTGCCATTAGTAATTATTTATTTTGCTTCTACTTTTTCTTTTTTTCTTTTTTTTTTTATTTTTTAAAATTTTTTTTACATTTTATTTATTTTTGAGACAGGGAGAGACAGAGCAGGAACAGGGGAGGGTCAGAGAGAGGGAGACACAGAATCTGAAACAGGCTCCAGGCTCTGAGCTGGCAACACAGAGCCTGACGCGGGGCTTGAATTCACGGACCGTGAGATCATGACCTGAGCCGAAGTCGGCCGCTTAACCAACTGAGCCACCCAGGCGCCCCTACTTTTTCTTTTTTTAAAAGAATCTTCTCATACCTTGTCTAATTTTTCATCACAAATAGACTTTGGAGCTCTTGTGTTTTCTCACCCTCTCTACATATTATTTTATGGTAGTGTTTTTGGCTTCTAAGCTATATGATTTCCCCCCTCTTTCTTAGGAATTTGATGAAATATATTAACTCAGAGGCAAATGGAGGCTTTTTACTGAAACTCTTTATTTCTGTTTGAAGAGTCATTTGCGTTTACACGTGACACTCTTAAAAGTGTGTGTGGTTGGGGCAGGGAAGTCACACTTCTTGCAGAGTCTCAGATTCCTGGAGGGCTGAAGCCAAAAGAGAATGTGCTGAATGAATCTCTCAGGCTTAGCGTGAGGAAGGGGCTGTCTGAGGCCCCCTATGAGTGTGCCAGCCCTCCCTGGATCAGACTTCACATGCTGAGGCTTCATTCCCCTCACATTCCAGAGCTCTCTTCTACCTTCAGCCCCTTGCAAATCCTCTTTTCTCTGCCCAGAATACTCTCCTCCGGATGTGTGTCTCAGCCAAGTTGTCCTCTTCTCGAGAGAGCTTTTAGTATCCAGTAACTCATCTTGCTAGTACCCACCTGGTTCTCTAAAACAAAGACCCATGCTTCCTAGCACTGGTCACCCTTTGAAATGACCTTTCTTGTTTGTTTCTGCTACTCAAGTCTGTTTTTTTTTTTCTCTTCCCTAAAGTGTCATTTCCTTGAAGGAAGGGACAGAGCTATATCCGCATCTGCTAGAACATGCCTGCAGTATAGTAGGTGCTCAGGAAACACTCGTGTAGTAGATAAATGAATGCGGATGCCTCACGGGAAACTAAAACATGCCAAGGTGGTCCCTGCTGCCTGTCAAGTCACACACACCTCATGGTTGTCTTTTCCAGAAATTAATTCCGTATCAGCTCGAGTCCTGCTCTCTCTGGTGGTTCCGGGCCATCTGATTTTCTTCTATATCATTTACTTGGTGGAAGGCCATTTGGTCCCACAAAGTAAGATGTTTGTGGTGTTCTATCTGCTAGCAAGTCTGATGCAGGTAAGGATGACTGTTAGTAGCATCAAAGCAGCATTCAGTGCTTATTCAGCCAGCAAGATTTATCTCCCTGACCTGGGAAAGATGCTGAGGGGGTGAGGTTGGGGGGGTTCCTGGACATGGCAGGGCATGGCCCCCATCTTCCAAGAATCAACATATTCAAGCTCAAGGGTGTGAACCAGACACAGAAGTCACACCACACTCTGCATTGCATGCATTCCACATTGCATACTGCACAGGGCACATTTCATACTGCAAGCAGCATGCTCCACAGTACACACAGCACACTGCACATGACACACTTTACACTGCACACTCGTTAATCTCCACTTCCCACAAGGCACCATCCATACTGCATATAGCACACTGCTCAATTGTCACCAGGAGATCAGAGGATGGTCCTGAAGATACAGCAAGTTGCCATGAAGCAAGCTGATGTGTGGTTCTGGCTGGTGAACTGGGCCATGCACATCATTCATCACAGACAGGGTGGGCAGGGACCAGGTCCCTGCTGGGATGTTGCTAAAACACACACAAGGACTTTTAGTCAGCGCTGGGTGGTGATAAGGGCATGATGAAAGGTTAGGCTGGTGCCTGCCTGTGGGTAGTACTCAGCAGACTATCTGCCCAGACTAGTTGTCGGATGCCCCTGGTGGGCCTGGGATGTCCACAGGGATAACGGTGGGCCTTGATGGGCAGTTATAGGAGGGCAGTGCTAGAACTAGGGACTGATGTTTTCAAATCCTCTGAGTTAGGGCATTTGCAATTGCAGCATGTCCCTGATCATGAACGATAGGGCGGGGTACTTTGAGAAACTGTCCCGAGGGGGACAGAGGGGCTGCGGTCAGCCTGTGACAAGACACTGAGGAGCTCTGAAGTGAGACCAGCACTGTGGTGCTTCCAGGGAAGGGTTACTCTCCAAAACTGCTCAAGTGAGGCCCTCTAGGGAACCCTATCTGAAGTCTGTGTCTTGAGTTTCTAAGGAAGGTGAGAGGAGCCTGTGTAGCAGAGACGATCTGTCTGCCACCTCAGGATGCTGCAAGCAGGTCCTGACGACAGGAGGGAGACTAGGCAAGTGTGGATGAGGGTGGACTTTCTGGCCTCTGCATGAGCTCAGAGCTAGGCATTGACCCCAAGAGAAGCTGGAGGAAGTCCAGCTGGGGTTGACATGGGGTTGACTCCCTGGGGTTGACATGTCCACCTTAGTATCTGCCTTTGAAATCTAGTGTTTCTTGGTGACACTTGGCTTTCTGACTTAGTTGTCATCTTTTGTGTCTGCTTGCTCTTATGACAGGTGACAATTCTGCTGTACCTGGCAGAAGTGATGGTTCGGCTCACGTGGCACCAGGCTCTGGATCCAGACAGCCACTGCATCCCCTACCTCACAGGGCTGGGGGACCTGCTAGGGACTGGCCTCCTGACACTCTGCTTCCTTATCAACTGGTTATTGAGGAGTGAAGCAGGGCTGGATGACATCTCAGACCCAGCATCCGGGCCTCCCTAATGAGCCCAGGCAGCCGTATTTGCTTAGTAGAATTTTCCTTCCCACCAGCAGGGTACAGAATACAGTTTCTCCCTGACTAGGTCCTCAGGAAGGATGGTTAACACCCTGATTCTGCAGTGACCCTTTGTCAGTCTTCCAGGGACACTCACACATCTTGACTCTGGAGTTGGAAGCTGAGCCTGTAAAGGTGAAGGAGACCTGAAATCAGAGGCAGTGTTTGTGTACATGTGACTGCATGCTCCTGGGCTTGAGTGTGCACTCATGTGCTGGGTGAGTGCAAATAAGTGCATGTGTGTGTGTGGAGAGCAGGAGACTCTGGCCTGAAGACGCTGAAGGAAGAGGTATGTCTAGTGCACTGGGGGGATGTGTGGGCAGTGTTCTGTGTCCACACAGCCTGTACTTGGAAGGAGCAGGAAGGAAACACTTTCTGTGCCTATACCTCAGGACTGTGCTGTGGCTTACCCACAGGCTGACTAGATCCAAGCTTCATGGGCTATTCTGCTGATGTGCCTGCAAATGTGCAACCCTTCCCAGGACAGCCCTTCCTTGCATACCCTTGTGATCTGCTCTTGGTATTTAATCCTGTCACTATTTTTCTTTTTCTTTTTTTATGTTGAAGCCAAACTTCTGTTTAGATTTTAGTGATCACAAAAGTATAAAATAAAACATAGATTATATTGTACTTGGCCTTTTGTGTCTTTAAAGGTAGTTAATGCAACCATAAGACTTGGGGTCTGTAAGTAACAAATACCTCTGGCATTTCTCTAGTGTCTATTTCTCAAACTGTGGTCTCTAGCAGAGAAGCATCAAAGTCAGGGAAACTTGTTAGACATGGAAGTTGTTAATCCTCCTTCCCCTAGGCCTGCCAGTCAGCCTGTCTTGGGGTGGGGTCAGCAAGGTGGGTTTAACAAGCCCCATGTTGTTCTGATGCACTCTTACATTTGAGAAGCACTGCCCCAGAATGTCCTCACTTTTTAAAATGTTTACTTCCTGTTTCTTAATCACTCATCATAACAACTTTAGCCATGATTTGGGTTGAGGATTATTATCTTCATATGGTGAAACGGGTATTTACTTATTCATGTCATCTTGGATGAAGACATGTGTGAGACAGGTCAACACTGGAGATGCATATAGTTCCTTGACTGAGGACATCACCAGGTATATACCCTCTTGCTAGAATGAGGGAAATTTATGGGATGAATTTTTCTGCCAGGTTGAAGTCGACATTGGGGAGGAATTTTTCTGTACAGAGGAGGTAAACATGAGGATTGAATACAGCTTTCACATTGAAATCATCACAGATGTATCCATGTGCAGGTCTGAGATCATCATCAGAGATGAACCCAGATGAGGTAAGGTTATCATTGGAAATGATCCCTAATGCAGGGCTGAAGTCAGAATCTGGGATGAATTTTCCTATGGGGTAAGGTCATCATAGGTGATGAACCTAGCTGCAGAACTGAGGGCACCATCAGGCATAAATCCAGGTGGTTCTCATAAGGACAGTCCTGCTGCAGCTCCAGTACTGAGGTCAACATCTAGCTGAATCTGGCTACAGTGTTGAAGTGGCCATCAGGGTTAAATCCACACACAAAGCTGAGGAATTATTGGGTATAAATCTGGTTGTGGAGCTGAATATCTTAGTTGGGATGAATCCTGCTATGGGACTGAAGTTAGTAGCTGGGTTAATTTTATCTATGGAGTTTTGATAAGAGTGAGGGGCAGGAAGTGGGTCAAGGTGAATATAAATTTAAGATTGAAGCCAAACTCAAGGTTCGATTAAACCTCACATCGCAAAGCTGTACATGCTCTGGCTGATAGTGTCAAGGGCCTGAATCAGGCAGAAGGATAAGGTCAATTCCTTGGTCAAAGTCATGGTTGTTTAGATCCAACTTAATTCACAGATGTAGATATGGTCTGGACAATAGGAAGATGATGAGGATTTGAATCAAGGTGAAAGTCAAGGTCAAATTCAACATCAGTATCAAGTTTAAGGTCAATTTATAGTTAAGGTCAAGATCAGTTCCAAGACCAGGAACATACAGATCATCCCTGATGTATGACGATTCGACTTCTGATTTTTCAACTTCACAGTGATGTGAAAGCAATCTGCATTCAATGGAAACCGTACTTCAGATTTTGAGTTTTGATCTTTTACTGGGTTATTGGTATGGTATGATACTCTGTGGTGACGTGGGGCAGTTAGCAACAGCTGCAGCTGTCTGTCAGCCAAGCAATTGTGGGGGATAACAATTACTATCCTTACAGCCATTCTGTTTGTCACTTTCAGAAGAGTATTGAAATTATAGGAGATAGTCAATACTTTGTTATCTAATAGCTTTGTGGGAAACGATTAAGCTCTGATGTTTGATAGGTTAGGTGTATTCGATGCATTTTTCACTTGTTTGACTTAAAATGTGTTTATTGGGATGTAACCCATCATAAACTGAGGAGGATCTGTATTTAAGTTCACAATCATGGCTACACATGTCCTCAATGATTAGACAAAGAATTGGGTGTGAATCATGGACAAAGTCAAGATCAAGGTCAAATTCATAGTTTGATCTAGATATTATCTTGAACAACAATCAGGAACCCGATGAGGAACTGAATCAAGGTCAAGGTCAATTTCATGGTCACTTTAAGGTCAAAGTCCTTATGGATTAAGAATCAAGGGGTCAAGTTTGTGTTTGAAGTGAAACTTGATTAACATATTAGGGACAGATTTTCATTGAGGTCAGCATCAAGGTCAAGTACAAGGTTAAGGTTAAGGTCATGTGTTAAGACCTAGACATAGTTCAAGGTTAATATCAAGATCAATTTCAAGTTCATATTCTGGAGTAGACCTATACATGAGAGTCTGAGACAGGTGGTGGTCTGAATTATGAACAAAGTCATGATAAAATTCAAGTTCAGGATCAAAAGTCAAGGTTAAGTTCCAATTTAAAGTCAAGATCGAGGTTAAAATCAAGTTTATATTTAGAAGGTCTGGATGATAATCTGGGTCAGAATGTGGTCTAAACCAGGGTCAAGGTAAAGGCAGATTTCAATGTGTTAAGGTCATGTTAAAGGTGAAAGACAGGAGGGATTGGGCAACACATAGTATGGATTATAATCAGGAGCAAAAAGTAAATCTGATTTAGTGTCAAGGTCAAGATCAAAGTAAAATTCAAGCTCAGATTCAAAGTCTGGGCCAAGTTCAAGACTAAGATCAGTTAAAAAGACAAATCAAACTAAACTTCAAGTCAGGGCAACACTACAATAAGGTCAAAGTCCAAGTCCAGTTCAAGTTATAGTTCTACGCATGATAAAGTGGGTCTGAACCAGGGTTTACATCAAAGTCAAGGAGAAATTTAAAGTACAGGTCATCCTTGAGGCACCTGGGTGGCAAAGTTGATTAAGCTTCTGACTCTTGGTTTTGGCTCAGGTCATAATCTCACTGTTTGTGAGATTGAGCCTGCTTCTGGCTCTGCGCTCGCAGCATGGACTCTGTTGAGATTCTCTCTCTCCCTCTCTTCCACTCTTCTGCGCTCACTCTCTCAATCTCTCTCTCAATCTCTATCTCTCTCTCTCTCAAAATAAATAAGTAAACTTAAAAAAAAACGCATTTTCCTGCCTTGTCAAAAATTAGTTGGCCATATATTTATGGGTCCATTTCTGGGTCTCTATTATATTCCATTGATCTATGTGTCTTGTTTTTGTGCCAATACCTTACTTGCTTGATGATTACACTTTATAATACAGCTTAAAGTCCGGAATTGTGATGCCTCCAGCTTTGGTTTTCTTTTTCAAGATTACTTTTCTTTTCAGGGTCTTTTGTGATTTTATACAAAATTTAGGATTGTTTTTTCTAGCTCTGTGAAGAATTTTGATAGGAATTCCATTGAATGTGTCAATTGCTTTGCATAGTATTGACATTTTAACAATATTTGTTTCTCCAATCCACGAGTGTAGAATGTTTTGCCATTTCTTTGTGTCTTCTTCAATTTCTTTCATAAGCTTTCTATAGTTTTCACCAGACAGATCTTCATCTCTTTGGTTAGGTTTATTCCTAAGTATTTTATGGTTTAGGTGCAATTGTAAATGGGATAGATTCCTTGGTTTCTCTTTCTGCTACTTCATTATTGGTGTATAAACTTCTATATATTGATTTTATATCCTGTGCCTTTGCTGAATTCATGGATCAGCTCTAACAGTTTTTTGGAGTCTTTCAGGTTTTCCATGTAGAGTATCATGTCATCTGCGAAGAGTGAAAGTTTGACTTCTTCCTTGCCAATTTGGATGCCTTTTATTTCTTTTTTGTTGTCTGCTCCAGCTAGGACTTCCAGCAGTATGTTGAAGAGCAGTGGTGAGAGTGGACATCCCTGTCGTGTTCCTGATCTTAGGGGCAATCTCTCAGTTTTTCCCCATTGAGCATGATATTAGCTGTGGGCCTTTCATATATGGCTTTTATGATATTGAAGTATGTTCCTTCTACCCCTACTTCCTTGAGGGTTTTTATCAAGAAATGATGCTGTATTTTGTCAAATGCTTTTTCTGCATCTATTTTAAGGATCATATGGTTCTTATCCTATCTACTCATATGGTGTATCACATTGATTGACTTGCAAATATTGAACCAGCTCTGCAGCCCAGAAATGAACCTCACTCAATCATGGTGAATAATTCTGTTAATGTACTGTTGAATTCGATTTGCTAGTATCTTGCTGAGAATTTCTGCATCCAAGTTCATCAGGGATATTGGCCTGTAATTCTCCTGTTTAGTGGGGTCATTGTCTGGTTCTGGAATCAAGGTAATGCTCCCTTCATAGAATGAGTTTAGAAGCTTTCCTTCAATTTCTATTGTTTGGAACAGTTTGAGAATAGGTATTAACTCTTTTTTTTTATAATTGTTATTAACATTTATTTATTGTTGAGAGACAGAGTATGAGCAGGGTAGGGGCAGAGAGAGACACACACACAGAATCCGAAGCAGGCTTCAGGCTTGAGCTGTCAGCACAGAGCCTGACACGGGGCTCAAACCCACAGTGAGATCATGACCTAAGCCACAGTTGGACACTCAACTGACCAAGCCACCCAGGCGCCCCAGTATTAACTGTTTTTTAAATGTCTGGTAGAATTTCCCTGGGAAGCCATCTAGCCCAAGACTCTTAATTGTTGAGAGATTTTTGATAACTGGCTTCATTTCTTTCCTTGTTATGGGCCTATTCAAATTTTCTGTTTCTTCCCTGTTTGAGTTTTGGTAGTGTGTGAATGTCTAGGAATTTGTCCATTTCTTCCAGATTGTCCAGCTTGTCAGTACATAATTTTCATAGTATTCTGTTATAATTATTTATTTTTCTATAGTATTGGTTGTGATCTTCCGTTTTTCATTTGTGATTTTATCTATTTGGCCCTCTTTTCAAGTAGTCTGTCTAGTGGTTTATAAATTTTGTTTAGTCTTTCAAAAAACCAACTCTTAGTTTCATTGATCTGTTTTTTTTAATGTGTGTGTTTTTTTATTCTATATTGTTTATTTCTGCTCTAGTATTTATTATTTCCCTTTTTCTACTGGCTTTGAGCTTTATTTGCTGCTCCTTTTCTAGCTTCTTAAGTGTAAGGTTAGGTTGTATATTTGGGACCTTTCTTGCTTCTTGAGATAGGCCTGAATTGCAATGTATTTTCCTGTAAGAACTGCCTTTGCTGCAACTGAAAGGGTTTGGACTCTTGTGTTTTTATTTTCATTTGCTTCCATGTATTTTTTAATTAACTCCTCTTTGACAAAGCAGGAAAGAGCATCCAATGGAAAATAGAGAGCATCTTTAGCAAATGGTGCTGGGAGAACTGGACAGGGACATGCAGAAGAATGAAACTACCACTTTTTTACACCATACACAAAAATAAATTCAAAATGGATGAAAGATGTAAATGTGAAATGAGAAACCATCAAAATCCTACAGGAGAAAACAGGCAGCAACTTCTTACTTGACATGCCTCTGGAGGCAAGGGAAATAAAAGCAAAAATGAACTATGGAGACCTCATCAAGACAAAAACTTCTGCACAGCAAAGGAAACAAAAAAAAAAGGCAACTGATGGAATGGGAGAAGATGTTTGCAGATAACATATCAGATAAAGGGTTAGTATCCAAAATCTACAAAGAACACCCAAAAACAATCCAGTGAAGAAATGTGCAAAAGACATGAACAGACTCTTTTCCAAAGAAGACATCTAGATGGGTAACAAACACATGAAAAGATGCTCAACATCACCCATCATCAGAGAAATACAAATCAAAACAGCAATGGGATACCACCTAACACCTCTCAGAATGGGAAAAAATGAACAACTCAGACAACAACAGATGTTGGTGAGGATGTGAAGAAAGGGGAACCCTTTTGAACGCTTGGTGGGAATGCAAACTGGCTCAGTCACTCTGGAGAATAGTGTGGATGTTCCTCAAAAAAAAAAAAAATAGAACTACCCTACTACCCAGCAGTTGCACTACTAGGAATTTATCCAAAGGATACAAAAATGCTGATTTGAAGGGGCGCATTCATCCCAGTGTTTATAGCAATGTTATCAGCAATATCCAAATTGTAGAAAAAGCCCAAATGTCCATTGGCTGATGAATGGATAAAGAAGATGTGGTACGTACACACACACACACACACACACACACACACACACACACAATGGAATAGCATTTGGTGATAAGAAAGAATAACATCTTGCCATTTGCAACAATGTGGATGGACTGGAGGGCAGTATGCTAAGTGAAATAAGTCGGTCAGAGAAAGATACATGATTTCACGCATATGTGCAATTTGAGAAACTCAACAGATGAACCTAAAGCGATGGAAGGAAAAATAAGATAAAAACAGAGAGGGAGGCAAACCATAAGAGACTCTTAAATACAGAGAACAAACTGAGGGTTACTGCAGGGGTGTTGGTTGGATGCATGGGCTAAATTGGTGATAGGTATTGAGGAGGACACTTGTTGGGATGAGCAATGGGTGTCATATGTATGAGATGAATCACTGGGTTCTACTCCTGAAGCCAAGACTACACTGTATGTTAAATAACTTTAATTAAAAAAAAAAAGTACAGGTCATGTTTAAGTTTGTACTTAAAACCAACATTGATGCCAAAACCAAGTTTTAGGTGAAGTTCAAGGTTAAATGCAACTTCACATTCAGGGCTATACATTGTCTAGACACTTTATAGAAAAGGATGAGTGAGTCACAAGAAAGCTCAAGGTCAAGATCATAATCAAAGCTAAAATCAAGGCTAAAAGTAAAGAAATGTTAAGTTTGTCTGAGTTAGAATCAAAACAAGGCCAAGGAACATTCAAAGTTAGCATTAAAGAGAAGATCAAGACCAATGTCAAGAAAGAAAAATCTAAAGAAAAATAAAAATCAAGGTTAAGCTCAAGAATAGCACATAGTATTCA
Organism: Panthera leo; assembly: GCF_018350215.1. Classification (NCBI taxonomy): domain Eukaryota; kingdom Metazoa; phylum Chordata; class Mammalia; order Carnivora; family Felidae; genus Panthera; species Panthera leo. Next base: position 359,523 of record NW_024962216.1, read on the forward strand.
AGGAGAAGTTGTAGACTAGCCAAGACTGAGTGTGAAAGTAATGGCATTTAGATGGAGGGGAATGAGTGTGAAAAGAATGGTGGTTGTATCATACAGTGAGTGAGCATAGAGTGGTTGTTGAATGCACAAAGTTTAGTGTGCAAGGAGTGGAAGTTGGGTGATAGGGAATACTTGTAGAGTGATGCTAGATTACACATGAGCGCACAATGAGTGGAAGAATAGCACAGTGAGTTTGCAAGGATTTATTGTTGAATGGCACAGTGTGCAAAGAATGGAAACTGCAAAGTGCAGAATGAGTTAAAAAAGAGTGCCTATTGATTCGCATGGAGCAAGTGTGCAGGAAGTGATTGTTGAATGGCAGAGGAGTGGTACTGGATGGAGAAGATGGAGTGCATTAAGAGAGATTGTTGAATAGCAAACAGTGAGTGTTCTAGGAAAGGGATTGGGCTGTACATAATGCATGTGCAAAGAATAGTTGTTGAATTTCACACTGTGATTATCCAAAGAGTGGTTTGCAAATCACAGTGAGTGTGGAAAGAGTGGTTATGGAAACACTAAATGTGCACAGAGAGGATGTTGAATGGTATACAGTGTGAATATCAATTATTAATTGGAAAATAATGGGTTTGCAAGGAAAGGAAGTTGGTAGGACCTGCCAAGAATACATATAGTTTTGGAATTTCACACGGAGTATGTAAGGGATGAATGTCCAATGGCATGGAATGGGTGTAGTGAATGGAATTTGGATGGTGCAGAATGAGTATAATGTGTATGAGGTTGTTCTTGAAAAGCATACAATGTGAGTGCAAGGAGTGGCATTGGAATAGCAATAATGAGTGTGGGAGGAGTGGATATTAAGTCACAAGTGGTGGTGAGTAATCCAGTGTAATTGTTAAAGTACAGTCGGTGTGTGAGAGATGTTTGAATAGCTCAGAATGAGTGGGCAGGTATTGTAAGTTGGATGGAACAGAACGAACATACATAGAGTATTTATTGCAGATAGTGAGTGTGCCAAGAGTGAGCATTGGATACCATGATGTTGGTTTTAATGAGTGGAAGTTGGATTGTGCAAAAGGATTATATATGAGAGGTTGGTCATTTGCACACATAGTTTTGTGAGTCACAGACACTGAATGTGCAGGCAGGTAGAGCTAACTGGCACTGAATGAGTAGCCTGGAGTGAAGATTGGATTGGAGGTGGAAATAATGTCTGTTGGAAAACCCACAGTGAGTGTGCAAAGAGCGACTCTTGAACTGCAGGCAATTGTGCACAAAGAACGTATTAAATAGCACACAGTGTGCAAGCGATGATTGTCAAATGAAAGAGTGACATTTGAATAGAGCAAAAGAAATGTGCAGAGAGATTGAATTATACACAATTTGCTATGAATTGGGGAGTCAGTGTGTGTGTGAGTATGCAAAGACAGTAAACAGAATGTGTTTAGAATGAGTAGAATATGGATGGTGCAAAACTAGTATTCAAAGATTAGTTTTTTAATACTTATTTTTTTAAGTTTTTATTTAAATTCCAGTTAGTTTAACATGTTTTTCAAAGGGACACATGCACCCTGATGTTTATAGGAACGTTATCTGCAATAGTCAAATTATGGCAACACCCCAAGTGTCCATTGACTGATGATATATATATATATATATAATATATATATATATATATATATATATCATCCATTGATCCATCCTTCCCACTTTACTCTCGAATCCTCACTCTGGAGGTGGATTCCCTCCCTGGCCCCAGCCTATTCCCTCGTGGCTCTGGAGGGCAACAGGAGGCTGCTGAGCCCTCTCCCTTGCTGGGATTCTGCTGACCCCAGTTCTCTCCTAAGACCACACCCCACCTCCTCCCTCAGCCAGGCGCTGCTGATACCTGGTGTACCCCTTCACTGCCATCCTACAGAGAGGGCCCTTAACCCTGGACAGGGGAAGATGAGTGGTTTCTGTCCCGTGACAATGTGTGTTCTGTCCCCAATCCCATTCAACTGGCTGTACCTACCAGGATGAGTTTATATTCCCATTGGCCTTCCTGGGTAAGGGCCATCTTTCTTCCATCTCTGCTAAGGCCCAGAAAGGGTGGGAGATGAAAAAAGAGACAAATAAGAACAAGGGAAATGGAGTTGAGTAAGGGAGAGCTGGGTTCCAAACAGATGGTAAAATAGAGGATGGGGGATGGGTTGGGTGCAGATGACTTGGAAACGCTCATTAAGCATGACAGAGAATGTCCTGGGAAAGAAGCAGAGGGAGAAATGAAAATAGACAAATCAGCAGAGGGAGGGAGGGAGGCAGAATAGAGAAGGAGGCCCTGACCATCAGTAACAATGTGGGCAATAGAAGGGTAGATCCAATCATACCTCAAGATCATAAAAGCCATACATGAATGACCCAATGCTAATATCATCCTCAATGGAGAAAAACTGAGAGCTTTCCCCCTAAGGTCAGGAACAAGACAGGGATGTCCACTCTCACCACTGTTATTCAACATAGTATTGGAAGTCTTAGACTCTGCAATCAGACAACACAAAGAAATAAAAGGCATCCAAATCAGCCAGGAGGAGGTCAAACTTTCACTCTTTGCAGGCGACATGATACTCTATATGGAAAACCCAAAAGATTCCACCAAAAAACTGCTAGAACTGATCCATGAATTCAGCAAAGTTGCAGGATTTAAAATCAATGCACAGAAATCAGTTGCATTCCTATACACCAACAATGAAGTGACAGAAAGAGAAATCAAGGAATCAATCCCATTTACAGTTGGACCAAAAACCATAAAATACCTAGGAATAAATCTAACCAAAGAGGTGAAAAATCTATACACTGAAAACTATAGGAAGCTTATGAAAAACATTGAAGAAGACACCAAAAAATGGAAAAAGATTCCATGCTCCTGGATAGGAAGAACAAATATTGTTAAAATGTCGATATCTACCAAAGCAATCTACATATTCAATATAATCCCGATCAAAGTAACACCAGCATTCTTAACAGAGCTAGAACAAATAATCCTAAAATTTGTATGGAACCAGAAAAGACCGTGAATAGTCAAAGCAATCTTGAAAACGAAAACCAAGGCAGGAGGCATCACAATCCCAGACTTCAAGCTATACTACAAAGCTGTAATCATCAAGACAGTATGGTACTGGCACAAGAACAGACACTCAGATCAATGGAACAGAATAGAGAACCCAGAAATGGACCCACAAACATATGGCCAACTAATCTTTGACAAAGCAGGAAAGAATATCCAATGGAATAAAGACAGTCTCTTCAGCAAGTGGTGCTGGGAAAACTGGACAGCGACATGCAGAAAAATGAACCTGGACCACTTTCTTACACCATACACACAAATAAACTCAAAATGGATGAAAGACCTCAATGTAAGACAGGAAGCCATCAAAATCCTCGAGGAGAAAGCAGGCAAAAACCTCTTTCATCTTGCCCGCAGCAACTTCTTACTCAACACGTCTCCAGAGGCAAGGGAAACAAAAGCAAAAATGAACTACTGGGACCTCATCAAAATAAAAAGCTTCTGCACAGCGAAGGAAACAATCAGCAAAACTAAAAGTCAACTGACAGAATGGGAGAAGATATTTGCAAATGACAGATCAGATAAAGAGTTAGTATTCAAAATCTATAAAGAATTTATCAAACTCAACACCCAAAAAACAATCCAATGAAGAAATGGGCAAAAGACATGAATAGACACTTCTCCAAGGAAGACATCCAGATGGCCAACTAACACATGAGAAAAGTCTCAACACCACTCATCATCAGGGAAATACAAATCAAAACCACAATGAGATACCACCTGACACCTGTCAGAATGGCTAACATTAACAACTCAGGCCACAAGAGATGTTGGCAAGGATGTGGAGAAAGAGGATCTCTTTTGCATTGTTGGTGGCAATGCAAGCTGGTGCAGCCACTCTGGAAAACAGTATGGAGGTTCCTCAAAAAAACAAAAATAGAACTACCCTACAACCCAGCAATTGCACTACTAGGCATTTATCCATGGGATACAGGTGTGCTGTTTCGAAGGAACACATGCACCCCCTTGTTTATAGCAGCACTATCAACAATAACCAAATTATGGAAAGAGCCTAAATGTCCATCGATGGATGAATGGATAAAGAAAATGTGGCATATATATACAATGGAGTATTACTTCAATCCAAAAGAATGAAATCTTGCCATTTGCAACTACGTGGATGGAACTGGAGGGTATTATTCTAAGTGAAATTAGTCAGAGAAAGACAAAAATCATATGACTTCATTCATGTGAAGACTTTAAGAGTCAAAACAGATGGACATAAGGGAAGGGAAACAAAAATAATATAAAAACAGAGAGGGGGACAAAACAGAAGAGACTCATAAATATGGAGAACAAACTGAGAGTTCCTGGAGGGGTTGTGGGAAGGGGAATGGGCTAAATGGCTAAGGGGCATTAAGGAATCTACTCCTGAAATCATTGTTTCACTATATGCTAACTAATTTGGATGTAAATTTTAAAAAATAAAAAATAATTTAAAAAAATAAAACAAAAAGAGGTGTCTCCATTCCTCTTTTCCTGGTGTTAATAATGACCTGGCATGGACAAGGTAACCAGGAGTTTGGACCATATAGCTTAGTCTCGCTGAAGTACTAGAACAATTAAATTCCAAGAAAGAGATGATGAGTACTTAATAGGGCTTTAGGATTAGTTGCAATAACAACTATTATAGTTTGTTCCAATAAACCTGGTAATTAAATTTGCCTCTTAGAGATTCAAGCATCTTGAAGGCCGAATGAGAGATTTGTTCATGGAAGCACAGACTATGGCAGGTGTGCCTATAACATCAGCTTACCAGTGAGTTTAGCTGCAGTTGCAGCTGATCCTGTAATCCTAGGTTCTTCCAAACTAAAATTAGCACCATGGAATTTTCCAATTTTTTCCTCAGGGCCTTCTCCAAAACCACAGGATACCATTCATCCATTACCCAACAGAAGCCCAGAATTGATGGGGGAAAGATAACAATGCTGGAGGTAACCCTCAATCAATGAGCAAAAGTGCCTGGTGGATGAATGCCCCAGCCTCTTGTGTTTGGGAAAGACAATGTTGGAGATGATTTTATGCACATCTTTATGATCCCAGAAAAATTTAACCCTAACTATTCAAAGCAAATATTTCAATAGTGCACCATTAGTTTTGCTTTTCTCTGTATCACTCTGCCAACTTCCTACTCTATCTCTGGAATTATCTTGCAAATAAACCACCTGCAACTCAAAAAATAAATAAAAATAAATAAATAAAATTTTTTTAAAAAGGGTAGATCCAAATTCATTATATGCTGTGATGGTTAATTTTATATGCCAGCTTACTTGGGTTAAGGGGTACTCAGATAGCCGATAACATTTTAGTTCTGGGTGTATCTGTGAGAATGTTTCCAGAAGAGATTAGCAGTTGGAGCAGTAGATTGAGAAAGAAGATCGCCATTCCTCATGAGACTGGGCATCATCCAATCCATTGAGGGCCTTAATAGAACAAAACAGCAGAGGGAGGGCAAATTTGTCCTGTGATTGAGCTGGGGTATCCATCTACTCCTACTCTTGGACATTTATGCTGCTGTTTTTCAGGCCTTTGGACTCAGACTGGGACTTAGCACCACTGGCTCCCCTGGTTGTCAGGTGTGAAAGTTGGGACTAGAACAATACCACTGGCTTTCGTGGGCCTCCAGCTTGCAGATGGCAGATTGTGGGACTTCCTTCTCAACTTCCGTTATTGTGTAAACCAATCCCACCTAATAAATCTTTTTCTGGATATCTATATATATCCTATTGGTCCTTTTTCTCTAGAGAACACTGACTGGTACAGATGCTTTTAACATTTCCAATTCCCCCTATACATTTATTTTGTCGGATTCAGAGTGAGGTCTCAATGCTTCTCCAGTCTTTTTCACATATCAAAAATACAGGCATACCTTGGAGATGAAAAGCATTTCACCTTTTCTCAAGGTTCTTCTATGTTGTAGCCTAACTTCCTTCTTTTTCAAGACAGGAAAATATTCTTTTGTATGTATAGACCACACTTTGGTTATCCATTCATCCATTGATGTACATTTGGGTTGTTTCCACATTTTAGCTATTGTTTACTATGCTACTATGAACGTGGATGTATTTTATTTAAAATTAATTTTGTCTGATAGTATAACCACCCCTGATCTTTTTGGGTGCTATTTGTATAGAATATCTTTCCATACTTTCCCTTTAACTCTATTTATGTCTTTTGATCTAAAATCAGTCTCTTGTAGACAGCAAATACTTCAATCATATTTTTAAATCCATTCTGCCAATCTCTGCTTTTTGACTGGAGAGTTTAATCCACTTTTGTTTGAAGTAATTACTGGTAAGGAGGGATTTGTTTCTATCACTTTGCTATTTGCTTTCCGTGTGCTTTATAGCGTTGGGGTTTTTTTTGTTTTTGTTTTTGTTTTTGGTACCTTATTTCCTGCATTACTGTCTTCTCGTGTTTAGTTGATTTTTTCTAGTGAAATGTTTACATTATGTTCTCATATCCTTTTGTGTATAGCTGCTTTCTTCATGGTTATCATGGGAATTACATTTAACATAGTAAGTTATAATACCCTAATGTGTATTTATACTAGTTTAACTTCAATAGCATGGAAACACTCTGCTCCTTTACAGCTCTGACCCCACCTCCTTTCAGTTAGTGATGTCACAAAAGTATATACTTTTGGATTGTGAGTCTAAAACATAGAGTAATACTTCTTTTAAAAAACTACATTAGTCTCTTAATGTAGAAAGGAAAAAGCAGAGATGGAAACTAAAGTTATAATGATACTAGCTTTTATACTCATCCATGTATTTCTTTTTACCAGAGTTCTTTATTTCTTCATAAGACTTTGAGTTACTTTCCATTGCCTTTTAATTTCAGCCTGAATGACTGCCTTCATTGCAGGGCTGGTCTAGACATAGCAATGTTCTAAGCTTTGGCATATCTGGGAATGTCTTAATTTATCCCTTGTTTTTTTGGGGGGGAGGGGGGAGAATCCCTCCATCCATCCTCCCTCCCTTCCATCCTTCCTTCCTTTTCTCCCTCCCTCTCTTTTTCCTTCCCTCCCTCCTTTTCTTCCTTCCTCGCTCCCTCCTTCTTTTCTCCTTCCTTCCTTCCTTCCTTCCTTCCCTCCCTCCCTCCCTTCCATCCTTTCTTCCATTCCATTCTTCCTTCCAAATCCTTTCTGCTGGTCCCTCTCCTTCCGTTCCCTTCCTTCCTTCCCTTCTTCCCCTTCCTTGCCTTCCTCCTTTCCTTTCCTTTCCTTTCCTTTCCTTTCCTTTCCTTTCCTTTCCTTTCCTTTCCTTTCCTTTCTCCCCTTCCCTTTCCTTCCTTACCACCCTCCCTTTCTCCCTTTGTCCCTTCCTCCCCTTCCTCCTTCCTTCCCTTCCCTTTCTCTTTCTCTTTCTTTCTGAACTTTTATAAACATATGATGTTATGTTAGTTTAAGGTGTATAATATAATGAATCAACAATCTCTCTCTCATTTTTTAAAGACAGTTTTGCCAGAGTAGGATTGTTGGTTGACATTTTTTTCCCCAACATTTTGAATAGATCAACCCACTGTCATTTGGCCTCTGAGGCTGCTGAAGAAGACTGTGCTGATGATTTTATTGGGGTAAATCTCATAAATGCTGTCTTCCTTCAGGAAGGTCATTAACAAGAGTCAGCAGACCTCCAGCTTCCTAAGCCTTTTCTGTGAAGTCCATAGCATGAAGGGCTGTGATCACACCAATATCATAAAAATGCTCCAGGTGACTGACAATACAGAAACACTCTTCCTCAGAGTACATTAGTGGGGGTGACATATTTGGTTATTTACTGGGCCATGGCTGCATGACACAGAAAGAGTCTCAAGGCAAATTCTAGCAGCTAGTATCCACTGTGCAGGGTATCCACAGTGGATCCACCTTCCACCTGTGAAGGGTATCCACCTTCAGGGACTGAAGCTGGAGAGACTACTTTTTGGTGTTAACCTGAACATAAAAATTGTAGACTTTGGCCTCAGCAATGAGTTCACCATCAGCCATAAGCTGAACGTCTACTGTGGCAGTCCCCACCCCCCAACTTATGCTCCCTCAGAACTCTTCTGGCCCCGTGATGGATGTGTGGATCCTGGGAACCAGTCTGTCACCATGGTCACTGGTGCCCCTGCCTTTTGTGGGAGAGGACTTCTGGCAGCTATGGAAGCAGATCCTGAAGGGGCAATACTATATCCAAAATTCTTCCTTCTTGAATGTGAAAACCTCTTGAGAAAACTGATGGTCCTCAACCCCAGTGACAGAAGAATGTTAGAAGATATTATGAGAGATCCATAATGTGGTGCAGGAGAAGGAACTCAGGCCTTACAATGAGCCACTCCATGACACCAAGGACCCCCAGGTGACTCAGGTGATGATGAACATGGGCTATGTGTGGGACCAGATCTAGGACCCATCAACATCCTGGAAGTTTAACAGTGTGACGGCCACCTCCTGGATTTTGAATTCTGAGAAACCCAAGATGGAGGGCCATGCCATCACAGCAAGGCCCTCCCCTTCTGCTGACTCCAACAGCTGCAATCCTTCCCAAACCCAGGAGGCTCAGCAGGTGTCAGAGGCAGTAGAAAATGCTGCCGGCATGAGCCAGCTATACCTGCCTGGTTGTTCAGTAAAGAAACACAGAAGCCTAAAGGGGACCAGGAGACAGAGCAGATAGTGCCTGCCATTCCCCACCCAGCCTGAAGTGAAGGACCCCCATCTCCAGCACAGCATCTCAGTGTGGCCCTGGAGCATCCTCTGCCTCCAGTTCAGCCCCCAGTGTGGCCCTGGTACCTCCTCCACCCAAGGCACTAGCAGCAGTAATAAAGCCCTGGAGTGTGTTCTCAAAAGGAAACTCCTCCACACCAGGCAGCTTGAGGGTATGACCCCAGCCTCCTCCTTTGGCCAGAGCCAGGGCTGGCATGGAGTGACCATCATGTTCCTCATGTCTTATTCTAAGACACTTGTGTTTTAGGCTGCCAAGCAAGAACCAGAATGGCAAACAAAATAAAGTTAAGTCAGTTTAATCTGTCATGGGGGATGGCCAAGGCAGGGATCAAATACTGGGGAGGTCGAGCCATACTCTATACATTTTAAATGGAAAGAAAAAAAGATGCTGAGCTCCAGGGAGTCTGGCGACATGGTACAGGAGATTGGTCAGAGGCTGGAAGGGGTACAAGAAGTACACGCTGAGTGTGCAAGGGCACTTAGACCAGAGAACTTGGTTCCATGGACAGAGAGGCTTGCAAGCTGCTCTGGAGTTCTCTGCATGGGATTCAAATCAAGAGGGTATCCCACGTCTATAGCCTACAAGAGGAGAGGTCGCTCTAGTTGCAGGTTCATCCCTCTGTCCCCATCGTGACTGGGTTTTTTCTTGGAACACTTCTCCTCTCCCCTGCTCTTCTCTGTCTTTTCTTCCATGTTTAGAAAAAGGGGGGAAGTTCTACCAAATCCTGTAATAAAAGCTCCAGAAAGATGTATCATAGATATTGTTTTGCATCCTCCCCACACAGAATTGGGGCTGCGCATGCCCCAGTGGGAGGAGTGTATAGTGAGGTAGTACTTGGGAAGTCACCAGAACAACTAAATGAAAAAATGACTTAAGGGAATTATCACAAGAGGATTGCAGGGCAGAAATGCAGAGATTGTGTATTACCCTCCTACACTAACATTGCCCAACATTTTCAGAAGGACGAAGGGGAGCATTTGGGTCCTGTGCCTGTGGTAATTGTGACCAAGAGTTCACAACAGGGTAACAAAGTCCCATGAACCAGCCTGTGTGGGAGTCAGAAGTGGTGTGGGGGTGGGCCCCAAAGTGGCTTAGGGGTCACTGAAGCTTGCCACTGAGTTTCCTGACTGTAATGCAGTAGTTGGATCTCTCCACTGTGATGGTTTTTCCTTTTTATAACAGTAGTGTGGAGCAGTCCTTCTAAGAGGCCTGAGGTATTGGCTGTTTATCCAATTCAAAGTTCAAAGGGGCACTCCATGAGGATCCAGACATTCTGGGGGATTTATGGCAAGAGACAGCAGCCTGGAGGGATGTAGGGGATGCCAGAAAGGTGGCTGTAAAAGCCTGGTTTCCAGAAAACAGGTATTTACATTTTTTGGCAGTGAATTTGTGGTTTCAGATAGCTATCGGGGAGCTACCCTGTGGGCTTCTAAGAAACACGAGGAATCTCCAAGAGGTCCCCTGACTGCTTTGGTGACGCCCAGCTGCACTGTGTGCACAGTCTTTCAACATGCTGTGACCCTGCCCAGGGATGGTCCTTGCATCTGACCAGAGAAGATGCTCCATCCCCCCTTACAGCAGGGCCAGGGGAAGCAAGAAAAAGTACTAGGGACAGGGTGGGGGTCTTGTGGCTCCCCCCACCGAGTTTTGGTTTTCTTTATGATGGACAATTCAATGTGTGGTCAACCAGCTTTGCTCTCCTTAGAATCCATCCATGGCTCTTCTCCCCTTCAGGGCAAGTCCCAGTCATTTAGTGGGCTTTTAGGACTCTCCTACCTGTCCCCATGAAGACTTTTTCACCATCACCCTGCACTTGCACACACTGAATCATTCACTTTCCCACAGATACATTGCCTACGTGGCTTCCTCTCTGAGAAGCCCATATGCTGGATATTCAGCCAAATGACATTGCCCCCCCCGCCAAGATGAACCACACATAGATCCCACCTGAAGAATTCATGGTCCAGTTGGGAAGACAAGGCAGGGACATAACTACAGTACAGTCACCTGTTCATAGGTGCAAGGGGAGGGATATTCAAAGCACAGCACATGTTCATCTGCTGCTGGAGGTATCAGGGTGGCTTCCTGAAGGAGGTGGTGTCTAGTAGGCCCCAGGTGTATGGGTTTGACACAAGAAATGGAGAAGGGGCATTCTAGACAGAAGAAAGCTGGAGTGTTAGGTTAATTGGATCAGAGATAGAGAGTGAGAGTAGGGAGGGAGGGATTGGACTAGCACCCTTTGTGTACAGGACCACCCCACTGGTGCATTTTGCTATGTGTCTCTAAAAATGAACATCCCACAGCTCAGGGCCTGGAAAGCAATCAGCTCTGATGGTGAAATGCTCTGCTAATAAAACTTTCTTCTTTTGTGAGCTGTGGGCCTGGCTGCTGGGCCAGTGGCTTCCGCTGATCTCCCTCATTAGTCAAAGCTCAGTTTCACAGGAAAGGGTTTGGGTTTTGTTCTGAAGAGCAGGGGATCCACTCCTCCCAGGGGTCCGGCAGGGATTGATATAGTCGACTTCCATTGGGCAAGACATATCTGGCTGCTGTGGGCTCTGGGTGGGAGAGTGGGAGCCAGGGCCCCTCCCTAGGAGAAGTAGTCATCTGTGGTCATCTGAAAAAGGAGACCTAGTGTACTGGGAATTTGGGGGTTAGGGAGGGCAAGGCACAGAGGAATGGAGAAGTGGAGGGGATAGGAGAGAAGGGCACTAGAGGGGGAAGGAGAGGGTGGCCTGGAGGTCTTAAAAGGTAGTTTCTGCAAAACTGGCCTAGGAAATGACTGTCCAGTGACAGAGGAAGAAAACAATCAAGAACAATTTTTAGATTATTGACTCAAACTGTGAAGACAGTGGTAGTTTTTACTGAGAGTGAAGATGGGGGCAGAAATAAGATTTGTTAAACAAGACTGAGAGTCCCCTTTGGGACCTAGGAAGTTTAGCAGGCCTCATTAGAAAGCTCATTTCTAAGCTCATTGTATCTCCCCACAGTGCCAAAGCTTCTTCAGAAACATGATTTTTAAGCAGTATGGTAATTATTATGTAGCACAATACATACCTGATCGTCTTATTGATAAGGCATTTAAATTGCTTCTAATTTTTGGCCATTATACTTAACACCACAGTGAATATTTTGTACATTAATCTTTGTCAGCATCTTTGATTATTTTATAATTGTGTATTTTATTCTTTTATTGAAGTATAGTTAACATACAATATTATATGAGTTTCAAATTGTACAAAATGAAGTTTAACATTTATATACATGCAAAATTAACACCATGGTAACACTACCTACCCTCTGTCACCATACAGAGTTGTTACGCATTATTAACTATATTCCCCATTATGTATGTTGCATCCCCACGTCTTATTTATTTTATAACTGGGAGTTTGTACCTTTGTAACTGGAAGATTACCCTTTCCCCATTTTGTCTACCACCATCCTCTCCCCTCTGTCAACCACCAGATTGTTCTCTGTGTCTATGAATCAGATTCTGTTTTATTTGTTTCATTTTTTAGAAATTCCACATATAAGTGAAATCATATGGTATGTCTTTCACTGATTTAATCCGCTTGGCATAATGTCCTCCAGATCCACCCATTTGTCACAAATGGGAAGATTTCATTCTTTTTTAATGTAATACTTCATTGTGTATATGTATATTACATTCTTCTTTATCCATTCATCTATTGATGGACAGTTGGGTTGCTTTCATATCTTGGCTATTGTCAATAATGCTGCAATAAACATTGGGAGACATAGATCTCTTGGAAGTAGTATTTTTGTTTTCTTAGAATAAATACCCAAGAGTGTAATTGATGGATTGTATGATAGTTCTATTTTTAATTTTTTTGAGGAACCATCACACTGTTTTCCACAGTGGCTGCACCAATTTACATTCCCACCAACAGCGCATGAGCATTCCCTTTTCTCCATATCTTCGCCAATACTTGCTATTTCTTACCTTTTTTGATAATAGCCATTCTGACAGGTATGAGATGATATTTCATTGTGCTTTTGATTTGCATTTCTCTGATGATATTGACCATCTTTTCATCTTTTCATGTTGATCATGTATGTCTTCTTTGGAAAAATATCTATTCAGATGTTGTGCTCATTTTTAAATTGGATTGTTTACTTTTTTAATGTTTATTTATGTTTGACAGAGAGAGAGAGAGAGACAGAGCATGAGCGGGGGAGGGGCAGAGAGAGAGGGAGACACAGAATCTGAAACAGACTCCAGGCTCTGAGCTGTCAGCACAGAGCCCATGGGGCTCAAACTCACAGACCACGAGATCATGACCTGATCAAAGCCTGATGCTCAACCGACTGAGCCACTCAGGCGCCCCTGGATTGTTTACTTTTTATTGAGTTGTGTGAGTTCTTTATCTATTTTGGATGTTAACTCCCGTATTTGCAACATTTGCAAATATCTTCTTCCATTCAGTGTACTGCCTTTTCATTTCATTATTGGTTTCCTTTGCTGTGCAAAAGCTTTTTAGTTTGATGTCATCAAGGTTGTTCATTTTTGCTTCTGTTTCCCTTGTGTGAGGAGGCAGATCCAAAATACATACATACATACATACATACATACATACTGTTCAGATTGATGTTCAAGAGCTTACTGCTTATGTTTTCTTCTAGATTTGTGGTTTCTTGACTTACATGTAAGTCTTTTTTTTTAATGGAGAAATTTTTATTTTTATTTTTAAGTATAATTTATTGTCAAATTGGTTTCTATACAACACCCACTGCTCATCCCAACAAGTGCCCTCCTCCCTGCCCATCACCAACTTTCCCCTCTCCCACACCCCCCATCTACCCTTAGTTTGTTCTCAGTCCTTAAGAGTCTTTTATGGTTTGCCTCCCTCCCAATCTGTAACTTTTTTTCCCCTCTTCCCCTCCCCCATGGTCTTCTGTTAAGTTTCTCAAGATCCACATATAAGTGAAAACGTATAGTATCTGTCTTTCTCTGCCTGGCTTATTTCACCCTGGAGGGCATAATACCCTCCAGTTCCATCCACATTGCTTAAATGGCCAGATTTCATTCTTTCTCATTGCCAAGTAGTATTCCATTTTATATATAAACCACATCTTTATCCATTCATCCATCGGTGGACATTTGGGCTCTTTCCATACTTTGGCTATTGTTGACACTGCTGATGTAAACATTGGGGTACATGTGCCCCTATGCATCAGCACTCCTGTATCCTTTGGGTAGATTCCTAGCTGTGCTATTTCTGGGTCATAGGGTAGTTCTATTTTTTAATTTTTTAAGAGACCTCCACACTGTTTTCCAGAGTGGCTGCACCATTTTGCAGTCCCACCAGCAATGCAAGAGGGTTCCTGTTTCTCCACATCCTCTCCAGCATCTATAGTCTCCTGATTTGTTCATTTTAGCTACTCTGACTGGTGTCAGGTGATATCTCATTGTAGTTTTGATTTGTATTTCCCTGATGATGAGTGACTTTGAGCATCTTTTCATGTGTGTGTTTGCCATCTGGATATCTTCTTTGGAAAAGTGTCTATTCATGTCTTCTGCCCATTTCTTCACTGGATTATTTGTTTTTTGGGTGTGGAATTTGGTGAGTTCTTTATAGATGTTAGATACTAGCCCTTTATCCGATGTGTCATTTGCAAATATCTTTTCCCATTCCGTCAGTTGCCTTTTAGCTGTATTGATTCCTTTGTAGTGAAGAAGCTCTTTATCTTGATGAGGTCCCAATAGTTCATTTTTGTTTTTAATTCCCTTGACTTTGGAGATGTGTCAAGTAAGAAATTGCTGCAGCTGAGGTAAAAGAGGTTTTTCCCTGCTTTCTCCTCTAGGGTTTGGATGGTTTCCTGTCTCACATTCATATCCTTCATCCATTTTGAGTTTATTTGTATGTATGGTGTAAGAAAGTGGTCTAGTTTCATTCTTCTGCATGTTGCTGTCCAGTTCTCCCAGCACCATTTGTTAAAGAGACTGTGTTTTTTCCATTGGGTATTCTTTCCTGCTTTGTCAAAGATTAGTTGGCCATACATTTGTGGGTCCAATTCTAGGGTCTCTATTCTATTCCATTAGTCTATGTGTTTGTTTTTGTGCCAATACCATACTGTCTTGATGATTAGAGCTTTGTAGTAGAGACCAAAGTCTGGGATTGTGATGCCTGCCATTTTGGTTTTCTTCTTCAATATTACTTTGGCTATTCGGGGTCTTTTGTGGTTCCATTCAAATTTTAGGAATGTTTGTTCTAGCTTTGAGAAGAATGCTGGTGCAATTTTGATTGGTATTGCATTGAATGTGTAGTTGCTTTGGGTATTATTGACATTTTAACAATATTTATTCTTCCAATCCCCGAGCATGGAATGTTTTTCCATTTCATTGTATCTTCTTCAATTTCCTTCATAAGCCTTCTATAGTTTTCAGCATACAGAACTTTTACATCTTTGGCTAGGTTTATTCCTAGGTATTTTATGGTTCTTGGTGCAATTGTGAATGGAATGTTTCTTTATTTCTCTTTCTGTTGCTTCATTATTGGTGTATAAAAATTCAACCAATTTGTGTACATTAATTTTGTACCCTGCGACTTGGCTGAACTCATGTATCAGTTCTAGCAGACTTTTGGTGGAGTCTGTAGGGTTTTCCATGTACAGTATCATTTCATCTGCAAAAAGTGAAAGTTTGACTTCATCTTTGCCAATTTTGATGTCTTTCATTTCATTTTGTTGTCTGGATTGCTGATGCTAGGACTTCCAATACTATGTTAAACAATAGAGGTGACAGTGGACATCCCAGTCGTGTTCCTGATCTCAGGGGGAAATCTCTCAGTTTTTCCCCATTGAGGATGATATTAGCTGTGGGCTTTTCAGAAATGGCTTCTGTGATGTTTAAGTATGTTCCTTCTATCCCGACTTTCTTGAGGGTTTTCATCAAGAAAGGATGCTGTATTTTGTCAAATGTTTTTTCTGCATCTATTGACAGGACCATATGGTTTTTATCTTATCATTTGGTATTTTGCTATTATTCTCCCACTCTCTGGCCCAGTCACCTTTGCCAGCCAAAAAGCTTCAGAGTTCATAATGGGGTTACACTAGCAATTTGCTAGCAAATCTAATGAAAAGCATCCACTGGCCTATGATTTTAAACTGGTTCTTGAATTATGAAGTAATGCAATTTATCTCATGGACAATCTCTTATAAAACATGAACTTGGGATATGGAGTGGTTGGGTGGTGGGAGGGAACGTTTTTTAAAGGGATGTGGCAGACATGTCCATGTGGCTCCAGGTGGCATTATCCACTACTGCAAGTAACCAGACACCTGACTTTGAACTGCGCATATGGCTGCCCAGGCTACAAATTTCCCAGCATCCTCTGTGGCAGGGCTGGTTATGTGACCAGGATGTACCCCCTGGACAGGAAGCAAAGTGATTTGTACTTCTGGGATGTCTCCTAGCAGAGAGAATCAGGCACTTTCTGCTTCTCTCCCTGTCCTGCTGCTGGGATGTGAGCTCCATCCTGGCCTGTATGGACAAGGGCAACTCCTCTGGGATGACAGGGCTTCAGGGAGAGGGGCTTCCTGGAGCAGCCCTACCAGGCCAGCCCTGGACTGTCTGCCTCTAGACCAAGCAGGAGAGAGATGCAAACTCATGCGAGGGACCTCTTTGACAGCAGCTGAACCTTATCCTAACCAGGACAGCAGTCTTGGGGAAGAGTTTTCTGTGTGGTTCCTTTGGGCCAGGCTGCTCCTAGAACCACAGCCCTCTGAAATCTCAGCCCTTCCTTCCATAGGGTGAACAGCCAAGTTCGGCTCCAGCCATCCCCTCTCCAGGCACTTCTCTGGAAATTCTCTGGAAGATTGATGTTCCCAAATAAACAAGTCTGGAGCTATTATCTCCCAGGGGGCTTCGTCTTGTTCTTTCTTCTATCACTTGTGCATTCCCAGTCTCTTCCCCAGATGCCTGGTCTCATCCATATAATTTCCTATAGGCCCTTCATTCTTATGAAGTCTGAAACTTTATGGGGGAAAGGAACTCTAATATATTTTAATGTATTAAACTTAAGAATATTATGAAAAGATGTATAGTTTACTCATTTGTCCATTCTTCAAAGTGCCTAGGAGGTCTCTTGACATTCACTATTTTAAAATATTGTGTATTCATAAGTGTGTTATAGTAAGGTAAACGTATCAGGAGATGGCCTCTTATTGAAAAGAGTTTTTACTCAGAACTCCCAAAGGAGGGGGCAAATCACACCGTACAGGGCTACATGTGCCATGATGGTCAGGAGGCAGAGGGAGTGGGTGGGAAAATGTGAGAAAGTTCCTTATAGTAGTTTCCTTAGAAAGGAACAGGTAAGAAAGGTAAGCAGGCTTAGGACTGGCTGGCTTGAATACTTTCAGGACTCTGGAACATAGAGGTTGTCCCTAGTTTTCTGGTACATGGTCCTGGCATTATTAGGGCAGGTGGATAGTGGCCCCAAGTGTGAGAGTCTGATAGATGAAGTGGTTGGAGTTGTGGACACTGGATGGATTGGTTTGTATTTGAAAAGGAAACCCCTTGGAGAATGATTCCTCTAAGTTGAAATGGTGAGCAGGAAGGCTGGAGGCCTAGATGAAGTGACTCAGACATACCCATGGGTTGTTACAACAAGGCTTGTCCAGTGTAAACATGTAGGCAGATGCACATGCTAAAACACCACATTTAGCAAGCTAGAAACATGGTCCATACAAGAGATACATATCAGCTCACATGTCACTTCCTAAGAGAAGGCTTCCCTGCCTACACAATCTATAGTGACAGCCTCCCCCACCCCAAGTCTCCCTAGCCATTACCCACTTCATACCTTCAGGGTATTCAGAACCCGACCCCTGCTCAGCACAAGCTGGCCCACCTGGAGGAAAAGTCCTCTCAGCGGGCATGATGTCCTGTGCAATTTCTTCAACATGACTGTCCCCTGCCCTGCTGTTCCTAGCCCCCTCCTGTCCACTCCAGCCCACTTATAAGCTTCCTGATTCCCCCTCTTTCCTCTAGCACATACCCCTTCTAACATGCTGTGTTCACTGTCTCCCCTCCAAAGCATCAGTGCCACATTCTTTCCCTGAGTGAGGCAGGCATTATACCATAGGCCTTGCCACCATTCTGTCTGTGCTATGATCTTAATGTTTATTTCCTTCCCCCTCCCCTGCTCCAAATTCATATGTTGAAATCCTAATGCCCAATGTGAAATTGTTAGAAGCTGGGGCCCTTGGAACGTGTTTAGGTAATGAGGCTAGAGTTTCATGAATGAGATTAGTGCTTCTATAAAAAGGCTCCACACTGACACCTAGTCCCTTCCACCATGCAAAGACATAGCAAGAAGCCACCAGATATGAACCAGGAAAAGGTCCCTTACCCAACAATGCTGGTACAATGATCTTGACTTTCAGCCACCAAATAGGTTTGCTTTTTATGTTATCCAGTCTGCTGTATTTTGTTATAGCAACCTGAATGGACTAACACACCCAGTGTGCACTGTGTTTCAGCCCTCAGCATGGGTGAGCTTCCCTGCTTCATTCTCTGCTAGATGGATAGCCATTCATTCATTCACTCATTTGTTCATCTATTTGTCATATTTTTGTTCCAGCTCAGTGGCTGCCCCTGGCTCATCTTGTAGACCCAACTCAGATGGCACTTCCTTCATGAAGACCATCTTGGGCCTCACTCTCTCCTGCAGGCCTCTATGGTCTCACTTGGGTCCCTTAGTCTGTTTAGTGTCAGTCTCAGTCAATTGATAGTGATGCTATCAGTTAGGAGTGCCTGAGGCCCTCACCTGGGCATGTACTACTTGTGATGAGTACCCACAGGCATTTCCCCATCCAGAGCCACTGTTGAGGCTGGACTGGCCCTTGTGGTTCTTATTATGATTGCAAGATGCACCACAGCAACAACCACCAAAGAACTTTGAAAAAAAAATACTCACAGGTCCTGGAGGGTACACAGCACACCCAAAGGCCACACATTAGGGTCTCAGGTAGAGAGAAAAGCAGACTTGGGAGTGTGCCTTTATTGAAGTCTCAGGAGGTGTGTCAAGGGTTTCAAGGTTCACTCTTTATTGGAAAATTATAGGGATTAAAGTATAAGAAGGGAGTCACTCAAGTGGTCAGTTATCCAGGGCTTAATAAAAGGGGAATTTCATAGTTGCTGTGACCTGGTTTCTCATCTAGCTGTTTCCCCAGTAGCTGTGTCAAACAGCTGGCAATGGGTTTATTCACAATGGATATCTTTGAAATGGCTACCTTGGCAATCAAAAGCTGCATGTCAGGCAGGTTGTGTAGGTGCCAGTGCTGTGTTTACACTCTGATGATGTCTCCAGCCTGTGAGCTCTATGAGAACTCTGGGCCAGATGTGGAAAGGGGCTCAGAAAAATGTGATTATGGATAAAACACTGAATAGATGAAATTTTTAAACAGAGGCTCTATGTGGGTCAAGTTCACCAAAGGTGAGATTCTTCTCCCTTCTCCCTCCCTCCTGGACCAAGCCTCAATCACTAACAGGAGTCTGAGAGACCTTCTGCCATCTTCACCTCATCCAAACCATTAGCATTCTACATGATTTTTATGTGAAATTTTAATTTTGTTAGCCTTTTACATGACTCTACGTCTGAATAATAAACTTAATCTTCACTCCAGAGGCAGAGATCCCTCTGTTCTATCTCAGACTGGACAGGACAATAGGAAAGTGCAGGATGTTTAGAAGGAGATGGAAGTACAGGGCTTCCAGGCAGTAGGAAGGAAGTGAGGAAACAGACCAATCCAGGCAAGAGCCAACCCCCACCCCACCATGACCCATTTACTCTTCTACAACCTGTTTCTGTGGTAGATGGTCTGTTCTTTAGACACAGCTTTAGGGGTCACCACACCTAGGTTTTAATCCTTCTACTGGACTTAGGCAAGTCATTTGGGCCTTTGCAGCCTCAGTTCCTAGCCTAAGTGAATCTGCCAGTGGCCACCTCACAGTGATCCTGCGCCAGATGTGGTATCAGAGGCAGGGCTGGCCAGGCACCTGCACAGGTCACTGCGAAGCTGAAACTGTGGTTCCACCCTGTCCTGTTAGTGTCATCCACAGAGCAGAAGCCAGAAGTATGACCAGTGTTTAAGGAGGGCCTGGGTGGAGCAATGCATGAAGGAGTAAGAGAAGGGCAGGAAGTTCAGGTTTAGCACAGAAAATGAGCCACTTGGCTTTTCTCCCAGACACTTCAGCTACCCAACCCTGAACCTGGGTGAGAGACTGCCTGGGAAAATAGGGTGCTGTAGGCTTATGCCTCCCACCCTTTTCTGCTGCTGCTGTCACCACCTCAAGTGAGGCTCCCTCCAGACACCTCCTGCCTCTTTCCGTGCCTACCTCCAACCCCCAAACTTCACCTACCCACTTCAGTCCCTGTAGCCATCTCTGTCCCCCTACCACTGGGTGGGCAGACAGCATCCCAGCCTTTCCCCTTCGAACCTTACCCAGACCCAGGGCCAACCAGGGGCTCCCTATAACCTCTTCCCCATGGAATCCTGGGAGCCCCAAGCAATTCACTTGGTACCCCAACCATCTAAGCCCTGGGATGAGGCTCCAACTTATGAAGAGACAGCCCTTCTTTTCATGATACTCAGGCTGCTTTACCAAGGGACAGACATCTTCCCCCTAGAGCAAGTAAAAAAAACCCGTCCAGTCTTGAGGAGACAAGAGTGATCCAGACCTCAGGCCCTACTGTCTCTCTTATTGCTGCTGCTCTCAGGAAACAGTGAGCCACTCTCAGCAAGTCCAGGGTCACTTGACATAAAGACAAAACTCAAAAGCAAAGAGAGAAACACAGAAACACATCCCAGTTGCACTTTGAGGCTGGGCAGGAATCAGAGTGGAACCCTCCTCAAGAGATGGCACTTCTCAGGACCTTCAGGTGACTGCCAGCCCCAGGGCACTGCCTCCTGTCCTGACCCAGGCCACGCATGGCCACCCTCCTTTTCAGGAGCTGCACTCCTCTTCAGAGCCCCCCTCCCTCTGAAGCTCTCATTTTTGTCTGCTGTTGAAAGGATAGCTTTAACTGGGTCCTGGTTTGGGTGGGTGGGTGGCACATGGGACTCCAAGAAGGGCAGCATGGCCTGGTTGGTTCTTCTGGTTGTGATGATGGTTGTGGTTTGGTTAAGGCAAGTTGGGGTTGGGCAAAAGGAGCAGTTAGGGCCAGGGCTGGGCTGCACTGAGGGCCAGAAGGGGCTCCAATGACCTTGGGCTCTGCAGCCAGATGCCTCTGGCCACACCCTGCTCCTGAATATGCTGGATCTGGGCGGGTCTCAGGAGCAAGGTCAGGGGTGGGCCTGAAGAGTCTCAGATGTGAGAGCAGGATGTTGGAGGCCCCTGGTACTCCCATCGGTAGGAGAGCACTGCCAGGACTGGCTCCCTGCTGGCCTTCTAGTAACCAGAGGGTAGGTGGCATAGTGGATTCCTAAGAAGGGCTGGGCTGCTGTCTTCTGAGTGTGCTGCTGGCTCTGAGTGGGTGGGGCAAGTTGTGGCAGGGCAAGAATGTAGTACTTAATGGCACTGTATTGAGTCTTTTTAAAAAAATTTTTGCTGGGCTGAAGCTCTTATTTCCAGGATCTGTGTGGATAAGCAAGTCAAATTTAAATGCTCTATTTGAAACATAAAAGAAAGAAAAATATAACAATGTGCACCATTCAGGGGGCAGAAATTTCTAGAGAAAAACTAAAGCACAGCAGCAGTTATGACCTTCAATAATATTTTGTTACACTGAAAGATATATTCTGCCATATATCTTGCAGGGGAAACTTCTTTCAAGAAGTGTCACACCTAGTCTATTTCACATAGTTAAAAATGGCTAAATCTGTAAGTCTTTTACTTTTAGCAATGAAGAAGTAGGACCACAGAAGCTAGATGACATTGTTTATGGCAATCACGAGTCGGCATTTTTATTATATAACCCCCAGGATGAAAGACTGTTTGTTCCCTCCACCACTCTGCCTTATACTATCCTTTACTGCCAGACTTCATCTTACTAAAAACCCCATGTCATCAAATTTCCCTTGTTCTATCCAAAAAATGTCCTGCAGTGTAAGCCACTTGCCTCTTTGTTTTCTGTAAGGCTAGAATATAGCCAGCCAGGATTTTAGTACAAGGACCTTTCCCATTCTTGACTGGTTATCTCTATCTCAGTGCTATGCCAAGTTCTCTAATGTTTTCTCTCTGGGGATTATTTCCCAAACCTGGCTACTCTTCCCAGGACAGGCGCCTGTTCTGCCCATCTCTCAGGCTGTGTAGCCCTGAATGTGTCAACTGTCCTAACAAAGGTGAGTTCACAGGCCAACGTGAGCAAGCACTAGCTGTGAAGATGATGTGATATTAAACTGGTCTGAAAAGCAACATGGGAACAGCAAACCGATCTGAATTGTTCAGGTTAAAATATTCCAGTTGAGAGTAACATTGAGATATAGGAGAGGAAAAAAGGTGTAATGACCATCTAATGCACCTGAATGAGTCAATCATGTCTGGTGAGTGGACGGAACCAGCAGTGAAGGATTCAGATGAAGACTAAGGACAGAAACAACAATAAAGAAGTCAGGCTCAACTCAAAGTTTAGAGGAACTGAAGTGCCTCAATTTGTATTCCTGCAAAATAACTGACAGTGATTTGTCAACCGTCATGCTCGGTGTGCCATGTTGTCTCTGGCATACTTCCTTATGAGGAAGTAGTGAAGGGCCCAAAACTTCAGTATTTTTCAGAAATAATTTCAAGTTCTGTAGGTCCAACTCGTAAATAGCACAGCCCTGATTCTATTATGTCTTGTCCTTGTCTTGAGCTTTTTCCACTTTTCCTTGCTTTTGGTGATTCTTTCTCTTTGTTTTTATTCCACACAGCTAGTGCAGACCACTGCCACCACCTACCCCCTCAGCAGAGCTCCCTCTGTGGTGTCTACCACCCCCACCACTGACAGCCCCCATACTCCCTAGTCCAGGGACTGAGTTTCTGGCTCAGAGCTTTCCTTTTTCCAGGCCCCCGGAAGCCTTAAGTGTTGCAACGACCAGTGTTTTGTTATGTATATTTTCCACAATTTAAAAATAAGGGACTTGGTGGCACATGAATATATATATGTTGGTGTACATATATATTTTTAATATTGTGTACATAAAATATTAAGGTGAGTAATAAAGCACTGGTATATGTTAAAACATGGGTGAGCCTTAGATACATGATGCTAAGCATAAGAAAGAAGGCAGACGTACATGGCTACATATTTTATTCCATTTACTTAAAATATTCAGAATAGGCAAATCCATAGAGGGAAAAAAAGCATATTGATGATTGCCCGGGGTTGGGAGGGGGGTGGAAAAGGAAGTGATCATTTAATCAGGGCTGGGTTTCTCTTCCCCACTCCAACTTTACTGGAATATGGTTGACATATAACATTGTATAGTGTAAGATGTACAATGTGATGATTTGATACATGTACATATTGTGAAATGGTTATCACTGTAAGATTAGTGAAGGCATCCTTTTTTCACATAATTATCATTTTGTTGTTGTCATTATGATGAGAATATTAAAGCTCTACTTTTACAGTTAACTTTCTCGTATACAACAGAGTATTGTTAAATATGACCGCCATGCTTCACACTAGATGCCCTGAACCTGGGTTTCTTTTTGAGGTGGTGATAATGTTCTGGAATTAGACAATGATGACGGTTTGCATAACTTCCTGAATAGACTGTAAATAACTGAATTGTACACTTTTAAAAGAGTAGATTTTGTGGTATGTGAATTATATCTCAGTTTTTTTAAGCTGTATGGATAAATAAATAACTCATTTGGGAAAAAAGTTAACTTATAAAACATATATATTCTGGGCGCTTTATTTGGTCCCTGTCTACTAATCTCCCTAGACATCAGTAAAGACCACCCAAATGGGAACACACACTGTTCATTCAGAGCTTGCTCTAAATAGCAAGGGACTCAGCCATGACCATGTGCTCTTTTGGAAGAGACTCAAAGGCATAGGGAGAAGTAGAAAGCTTTATGGGGTGAAAAGGAATGTACAGCCTGATCAGAGGTTGTGACTGGGGAAACAGGAAGCATATTGGCTAGAAGAAGGCATTTTATGTGATTAGTTAGCTTTCCTAACTTAGAATCAGGACTAAAAATGAGAGGAACTCCAAGGCTGGTTGCTTCATGTTGTGGGTTAGGGCTTCTCAGGTTGGAGCAAGCAATTCACGTTCTTAAAGATACAGAAAATTCCATGTACTGAAACCCCCTCTTGCACTGTCTTCAATAAATTGTACACTGTCTGTGGATAGAGAAATTTTATGCAATCACAATTAACTACAAAAATGGTAACAATGACAAGAGTGATGAGTAACAACAGTGATACTTATTATGATTACTCTAAACCTCAGGATCTATCACTTTGCCAGTCCTCACCTTAAAGTAAATAGAAAATAAAATTTAGCTAGTTTTCTTTAACTAAAAGAATACTTTTCTGCTGCCACCACTGCAGGCCCTGGCAAGAGTACCAATTAACCATCAGGGTGTGTGTGTGTGTGTGTGTGTGTATCTCCCCTTTCCTTCTGGCACTCCTGAACTTGCTATTGTGGCCATGGCTGTGCCAACAAACCCAAGACTTCTGTAAGTTTGGGTTACTGGTAGTTGAAAGCACACAATGTCTATATGGTGGGTCCAGGTGCAAAAAGTTAACCCTTCCCTCCTATGTGCTCTGCAAAGGAATACACTTCCCTTGGGAAGGCAGCCCAAGGCTCCTGGACTGAAGAACTACACTTAGTGTAGGTCGGGACAGGTAGCAACAGACTTGCATGGCTGAGGCAGATGAATGAATTGCCTGGGGCTCCCAGTATGAGGGGAAAGGCTGAGGACACAGGGACCCTGAAGATTAGGGTCCTATTGGCTCCCAGTTCACTTGGGCCTTGAAGGAGCTGGGAGTTGGAGGGGCTGGGATGTCAGCTGCCTGCCACAGGACTGTAAGTAGGAGACAGCAGACAGGAGGAAGTGTGGCTTATAGTTTATGAAGCCAGTTTTTGACTGTTGACACCAGGGTATAGGAAAGACTTTATTCTTGTCCTTCACAAATGTTTAAGCTATTCCAATTCCCTGCCTTTCCATAGAAGTTTGAAAAAGTTCCATATTTTTTTTTTCTGTCTACACTTTGGCAATTCTAGCACTTGCTATATTCATTTAGTAGTTCATGAACATGTTTCTATCTCAGAACCTACAGATCTATCTCATTATAATGATATAAATAAACCAAAAATGGATAGTATTGCATTGTATGGATGTGCTGCAATTTACTTCCCTGGTCCCACTTAATGATTATTTATTACAAACATTCTGTATGGTCAAGCTTATCAATCTTTCCCTTATGACTTCCAAGTGGTTTTAAAAATTTTTTGAAAGTTCTCCACACTGGAATTATGAAATAAATATGATAAACACACAACTCTTCAAGTACTTTCATGGTTTCAATTTTGCAGTCCATGCCTGCCCATGCCCCTGTAGATTTCCCAAGGCCACTTGGAGCCTGAGAACAACTCCTCCTACTCTGAGAAGCCTCTGAAGGGATTTCCTCCTCTCCTTTGCCATGGTACTGGGAAATTTTTTATGTCCCTCCAGAGCCTGGAAGTAGTCCCAGTAGGCATGAGAATCTATTCAGGAGACTCTAAACGTTTTAGCAAACATCTCTCCAAAAATTACTGTCCCCAGGACCTCCTAGAAAACATTTCCAAGTCCATTTCCAAGGCTTCCAGGGTCACACCTTGCAGGCCATGAGGTTTGCTTCAGAGGCACCCAGGATCATGCTTGAGACACTCCATGTGTCCTTGGCTTGGGAAGGAGATCCGAGGCTCAAGAAGAAGTGATCCATGTCCTTCCTGATCATGATTGCTCAGGTGCTGTGGATACCTGGTGGATGCTTTTAGGTAGCTTTGTCCTTCAGAGCTCCAGGGAAATGGGCAAGAGATAAGATTTCAGTGCAGAAAGGGAAGCAGAGGTCCAGGAGCCTGGCATCACTAGCAGGATCATTACTGTGGTGTCAGAGGATTGGTGCACTATCCACCCACCTGAGGGTGGCTCTGGAGAAGGGTGCAGGGCTAGGCCAGCATTGTGATTCCAGGTCACTGGGGTGGCAGGCAAAGGTCAACCCACATGCTCTAGGACCTTCTGCACACAGGGTCTTACTGGGGCTGCTGGGCACAAGAAGACATAGGTCTGGCTCCTGTGCCCTTCTTTATGGTTCCAGTATTCATTTTTCATTTCCCAATATTTCCAAACCTCACCTAGAGCTGGGAACCTGCTATGGAGGTACAAGGGAGGCACCAGAACTCCCACCTTTCCGCATAGATTCCAGTCGTGAGAACATCAAAATTACTACAAGGCCCCTCTCCAGAGCTGGGGCCCTTCTCAGGATGGCTAAAGTGAGGAGCCTACCTGTCTTGCCATCAATGAGTACTTGAAGTCTTGGGCCCACAGTCACCTGGTGGCCCACCCTCATCACCTTGGGTCACAGACCCACTCTAGTGCCATCTTCACAGGTTGTTCTGTTTACCTGCCACCTGTTTATATATATATATATATATATATATATATATATATATATATATTTTTTTTTTTTTTTTTTTTTTTTAGAATTCCGTGGGAAATGTTCATGGGAGCATATCTGGACATGCTGCTGGAGGTCTACTTTGGGAGGCTGTGTGCATGAGTTCAGTCATCCCAGTGAGGTCCTAGGATACTTACTAGTGACCTTCTCAACAGCTGGCTGTCACTTGGTGCCTGCTCCCAGAAGGACGACCAGATGGTTTTTTGGTTGAAAAGAAAATGGAGTTAAGAATTGATTGGCCCTCACTGAAGTCTAGCACAGGATGGACATTAGCAAGGTGGAAATTCCTAGAGTTTGTGGTACTCCAAATTACTGCTGATGTTCTTACTCATCATCATAATTAGTACCATTGTTTGCAATGAAATGTGAAAACACTGAATCAAATTTCTCATTCCACACAGTACCTGACTCATTAAAGGCAATTAAAGGCAAAATTCCTAGACAAAGGACCTCATCTCAAATGAAAGATCAAGATGATGTCATGTCCAGAGATCTAAGTGACTCAAAGTGCTGAAGGGGAAAAATATTCAGCCAAGAACACTCTATCCTGCATGGGTATCATTTTGCATAGAAAGAGAGATGAAAAATTTCCCAGTTGAACAGAATCTAAAGGTGTCTGTTACCACTAAACCTGCCCTGAAACAAATATTAAAGGGGACTCTGAGTGGAAAGGAAAGAAGAAAACTGATAAAGACAAGAAAGCAACAGAGAAATTGTCCAAAAACAATAACAAAATGAGTAATAAAATGACACTAAATACATATCTAGCAATAATTACCCTGAATGATCTAATCAAGATGATCTAATCAAAAGACAGGGTGTCAGAATGGATAAACAAGAACAAAAACAAGATCTGTACTGCCTATAAGAGACTCATTTTAGACTTAAAGACTCCTGCAGATTGAAAGTGAAGGAATGGAGTAACACTGATCACGAAAATAGAGGTGCAAATAAAGTAGGAGTCATGATACTTGTATCAGGCAAACTAGATTTTAAACCAAAGATAGTGACAAGACATGACAAAAGGCACATTATTATAACAAAGGTATCTATCCAACAAAAAGATGTAAAAATTTTAAGTATTTATGCACCCAAGGTGGGAGCACCCAGATATATAAAACAATAACAACATTAAGTAAACCACTGATATTGATACAATAATTGTAGTGGACATTAACACCTCAATTCCATCACTGGACAGATCATCTAAGCAGAAAAGCAACAAGGAAATGTCATTGAATAACAAACTGGGCCAGATGGGTTTAAGAGATATATTCAGAAGATAACATCCTAACATTTTGACATTCTTTTCAAAAGCACATGGGACATTCTCCAGAATAGACCACATACTAGGTCACAAATTGGGCCTCAACAAGTGCAAAAAGATTGAGATCATAACATGCCTGTTTCCTTTATTATTTTTTTAATGTTTAATTATTATTAAAAAAAATTAATGTTTATTTTTGAGAGAGACAAAGTGTGAGTGGGGAAGGGGCAGAGAAAGAGGGAGACAGAATCCAAAGTGGGCTGCAGGCTGTGAGCTGACAGCAAAGAGCCAGATGCAGGGCTCAGATTCACAAGCCATGAGATCATGAGACCTGAGCTGAAGTCGGACACGTAACCAACTGAGCCACCCAGGAACCCCAGTGTTTATTTTTGAGAGAGAGAGAGACAGAGAGACAGAGAGAGAGATGGAGCATGAGCAGGGGAGGGGCAGAGATAGAGGGAGACACAGAATCCGAAGCAGGCTCCAGGGTCTAAGCAGTCAGCACAAAGCCTAACACAGGGCTCAAACCCACAAACGGTGAGATCATGACCTGAAGTCGGACGCCTAACTGACTGAGCCACCCAGCCACAACATGCCTGTTTTCTTACCATAACACTATGAAATTGAAGACAACCACAAGAGAAACATTTAGATAGGCCACAAACACACAGAGTTTAAACATGCTATTATTGGCCAACCAGGAAATCAAAGAAGAAATTTAAAGAATGCATGGAAACAAATGAAAATACAACAGTACAACACCTTTGGGACTCAGAAAAAGCCATCTTAAGAGAGAAGTATATAGCAATACAGGCCCAAGTCTAAAATAACCTAAACTCACTCATAAATGAGCTAGAAAAAGAACAAATAATGAAGCCTATGGCCACAAGAAGAAGAGAAATAAGAAGTAGAGGAGAATTAAGTGATATAGAAATAATAAGACAGATCAATGCAGCTAGGAGCTGATTCTTTGAAAAAAATTAGGTTTGCAAGGAAAATGGTGGCGTAAGGAGGACACTGGTCTCACCTCGTCCTGCTGATCACTTAGATTCCACCTGCATTTGCCTAAATAACCCAGAAAACTGCCAGAAGACTAAAAGAACAGACTCTCTGGAGCCGAGTATAGACCAGAGACCCACAGAAGAGGGTAGGAAGGGCAGAGAGGTGGTGTGCACTACATGGACTGGCGGGAGGGAGCCGGGGCAGTGGAGGGGCAGCCCACCCGGCAAGGCAGAGCCCCTGAAGTCTGGCTTGCAAAAGCGGAGGGGCCGGACTTCATGAGTTCTGACATCCAGAGGGACTTAACATCTGGAATGTGAAAAGTCAACAGCTCTGCTTGGAGAGCAGGAGGGCAAGAGGACAATGGGAGGGAGAGTTGTTGAGCCTGAGAATAGAGAGCTCTTCTTGGCAGGGGAACAAAGGCACTGGCAAGCACCATCTCCCTCTCCCATTCCCAGCCATAATCCCAAAGGGAACCAGTTCCCATCACTGAACTTGCTTGCACCACGCAAACAGCCAACCCTGTGCTTCTGGGGATCCATCCCTCCAATGGGTCTGCCTTCTCGTGCTGCAGGGCCCCTCCTGCAGGGGACCACCAACAGCAAAGCAAGCTAAGCCTGCTCCTCCTGCCCCTGTGCACCTCGCAGATCCACCCAAGCTAATACGCCAGATCCCATCAAAGCAGCACTACAAGCCTGGCAGTGTGCAAGTAGCCTGGACAGAGGCCACACCACTCCACAATGAGTCCTGCCCCCAGGACAGGGGAAGGTAAGGTACATACCAGTTTGTGGCCCCAGCGGTGGCACATCAGGTGTGACTGAAGCCCTGCCCACCAACACAAGTTACTCTGGACAGCACAGGGCAAGTGCCCTGTAGTTGGGAGCCACCCCAGGGACTACCCAAAATGACGAAACAGAAGAACTTTGAAAAAAATTAATAAAATTGATAAACCCATTGCCAGACTTACCAAAAGTAGAACAAAAGGGACTCAAATAAAATCTTGAATGAGACAGGAGAAATAACCACCAATACCACAGAAATACAAACAATTATAGGAGAATCTTATGAAAAACTATATGTCAACAAATTGGACAACCTGGAAGAAATGGATACATTCCTAGAAACATATAAACTAAATAAGAAGAAATGTAAAACCTGAATAGACCTATACCCAGCAAAGAAATTGAATCAGTAATCAAAAACATCTCAACAAACAAAAGTCCAGGACCAGATTCCTTAATAGGTGAATTGTACCAAATATTTAAAGAAGAGTTAATACTTATTCTTCTCAAACTATTTCAAAAAATAGAAGGAAAAATTCACAATACATTCAATGAGGCCAGCAGTATCCTCTTGCCAAAACAAGATAAGGATCCACTAAAAAAGAAAATTACAGGCCAATATCCCTGATGAACAAGGATGCAAAAATTGTGAATGAAATACTAGCAAACTGCAACCAACAAACAGTACATTGAAACTCATTCACCATGGTCACGTGGGATTTATTGCTCAGCTGCAAGGATGATACAATATTTGAAAATCAATCAACATGATATATCACATTAATAAAAAATGGTAAGAATCAAATGATCCTTTCAATAGGTGCATGAAAGGCATTGACAAAGTACAGCATCCATTCATGATGAAAACTATCATCAAAGTAGTGTGAGAAGGTATATACATCAACATAATAAAAGGCATATATGAGAAGCCCAAAGGTGATATCATGCTCAGTGGGATTAACTGAGAGCTTTTTCCCAAAGGTCAGGAGCATGACATTCAGGAACACACCACTGTTCTTTAACATAATACTGGAAGTCCTATCCACAGCTCTCATACAACACAAAGGATAAGAAACATTCAAATAGGCAAGGAAGAAGTTAAACTTGAAGTCTTTGCAGATGACATATTACTCTATATAGAAAATCTGATAGACTCTACCAAAAGAATTTCTAGAATGGATACACAAATTCAGTAAAGTTGCAGGATAGAAATTCAACATATAGAAATCTGTTCCATTTCTAAACAATAATGAAACAGAAGAAACATAAATCAAGAAATCAACACATTTACAATTGCACAAAACATAAAATACCTAGGAATAAACCTCACAAAGAATTTAAAAATCTAAACTCTGAAAACTATAAAATGCTGAAAAAGAAACTGAAGATGGCAAAAAGAAATGGAAAGATGATCCACACCATTAATTGTAAGAAAAATATTGTCAAACTGTCTACATACCCAAAGCAATCTACACATATAATATAACTTCTACAAAATACCAAAAGCATTTTATACATTGTAGAACAAACATTACTAAAATTTTTATAAACTACAAAAGACCCCAAATTGCCAAAAAAAAAAAAAAAAAAAACTTGGAAAAGGGAAGCTGGAAGCATCACAGTTCTGAACTTAAAATTATATTACAAAACCAAATTGATCAAAGCAGTGTGGTACTGGCACAACACAGATCAATGGAAAAGAATAGAAAGCCCAGACATGGACCCATAACTCTATGGTCAATTAATCTTCAACAAAGCAGGAAGGAACATCCAATACAAAAAAATTAGTGTCTTCAACAAATGTTGCTGGCAAAACTGGACAGCAACATGCAAAATGAAACTTGACCACTTTCTTACACCAAATAAAAAATAAATTCAAAATAGATTAAAGATCCATATGTGAGACTGGAAGCCATATAAATCCTAGAGGAGAACACAGGCAGTAAGTAACCTCTTTGACATCAGCTCTAGCAACTTCTTAGCAGACATGTCATCTAAGGCAAGGGAAACAAAAGCAAAAATAAACTTTTGGGCCTTTATCAAAATAAAAAGTTTCTGCTGCACAGCAAAAGAAACAATCAACAAAACTAAAAGGCAACCTGTGGAATGGGAGAAGATATTTGCAAATGACATATCTGATAAAGGGTTAGTACCCAAAATCTCTAAAGAACTTACAAAGTCGACAGGCAAAAACCAAATAAGCCAGTTAACAAATGGACAAAAGACATGAATATTTTTCCAAATAACACAGATGGCCAGCAGATGGGAAATACTCATCATCAGAGAAATAAATATTAAAATGACAGTGATATATCACCTCACACCAGTAAGAATGGCTCAAATTATCAACAGAGGAAATGACACGTGTTGGCAAGGATGTTGAAAAGGGTAACCTTCTTACACTGTTGGTGGTAATGCAAACTGGTGCAGCCTCTCTGGAAAACAGTATGGAGGTTCCTCATACAGTTAAAGATAGAACTACCCTATGTTCCAGCACCTGATCTAGTAGGTATTTACCCAAGAGACACAAAAATATTGACTCAAAGTGATAAATGCACCCCCTTGTTTATAGAACCATTATCTATAATATCCAAATTATGGAAAGAGCCCAAATGAATGGGTAAAGAAGAGGTGACATTATATATATATATAATCACAGTGCCCACAAGGTGGAAAAATCATAAAAGTATGACCATAACACTCAGAGCTCGCAGATGTACCTGTGGGTACAGAGAGAAAGTGTGGACATCAAGAAGGGCTTCAAGGAAGGAGTGACATGTAACCTGGAATTTCCAGAAGTAGTTATCATCTAGCCAAAGCCTGGCACCCAGCAGGCACCAAATACATGAAAAATGAAAGAGCAACTACGTGAATGAATGGCAATCCGCCTAACACAGCATGAAGAGGCACAGCACATCCAGACTAAGGTATGGAGATATGAGGTACACTGGGGGAGAAGTGGGAAGGGTCTACAGGCTGACCTTCTTTACTGGCATCTTATAGCCACAATAGCATAAGTTCAGCTCCTCGGTGCCATTGTTTGTCCTGCATTCTGGGAAACTGCTTTTCATTTACAACAATTCCTATGAGCCCTCAGTGTCCCAGTGTGAAACTGTACATTCCTCAAGGGGCTTTATTAAAGAGAGAGAGGTTGAGGCACAGCTTCAGACTGAAGGGGGAAGGAAAGATGATAGGGGTTCCTTCAGAAGGGCAGTCATTGCAGGGGATACCTTGGAGGATGTGGCAGAGGTGGCCTTGGGGCATGAAAATGGGACTTTGGGGGTTTACCCCCAAGAGAGGGACTTCTGTTTGCAGGGGAGGCAATGGTGATGCCAGGGAGAATGTCAGTTTGGGATATGCACTGTGAGGTGCAGGGGAACACATTGGTGGAGAGTGCTGGGTACTGCTGCACATAGACAACAAAGTGTGACAATTAGGGTCAGTGGTCATGACCCACTTGACATGAGTAGACACAGTGGAAGGGACCTGACGACATGGAGGAAGTTCATTAACTATAGTCATCAAGGTGGAGAGCCTGCTGTGCTCATGTCACAGCCTCCCCATCATCAGCAGAGTGCTGGGCCAAGGGAAGCCCCCCAATACCCACGTGCTGACTAGACCCAAAATGACCTCTGTTTCAGTTTGAATCACTGGAATAGAATTTGCTGAATTCAAGTGACTGGTGACCAGATGGAGGTTAATTAGCTATAAAAGTGAAACCTAGCATTACCAATGGAAGCAAAATTCCTACTCAAGGCAAAGCTCAGAATCCAGTCTAAAAAGCTAGACTCTCCACATGTAGTCCATCTTGATCCCAGGGTCTTTGCACTTGCTGTTCTCCCAGACTGAAATATAGCTGTACTGCATTGTCTGCTCCCCAAATGCCTTCAGTAATTTCTCAAACTTCCTTACTGAGTTTATATTTCTTCATGGTACACATCACCACCTGACTTTCCAATAAGTAGGTTCTACTTATTTTTTACTGTCATCTTGCTAGTCTGAGAATGGAGAAGCTCCCCCCTCTCCTGCTTCACCCTGTTGTGCCTGGTGTCTGGTAAAGCCTGGAAAACGGTAGGCCTAGGTGAATGTACACCAGGTCAGGGAGCACTGAGCTTGAAGTGGGGACACGTAGATGTCATGGAACATTGCCCCAGATTGAGAAAAAGGACTTCAGAAGGACAATCTGATGAAGCTTTTGTTGTAGAGTTCTCCTTGTGTTATCTAGGAAGCAATGAGAACTCTAATAGGAAGGCTGAAAGAAATCAGTAGGATGATGGGGAAGAAACAAAATTAAGTAATGAACCTGTTTTGCTTTGACAAACCAACATCTCCAGGCCAGGGGAAGACCAGCTGTTAGTTGGAAGATCGTTTCTCCACAGTATTTTTTCATAGTCGAGTATATGTCATTTTCCTCATAGTTCCCTGCAAAGGTTTTCAAAAACTTCTTAGTAAAACCATATGTTAGTTGAAAGATGTTTTCACCACACTCTTGTCTCACAGAGTATATGGCACTTTCTTCATAGTTCCCTGCATGGGTTTTCAAACACTTCTAACTCAGTGAAACAAGATGTTAGTTGAAAGATGGATTCCCCACAGTTTGACAGAGTTGAGTATATGGCACTTCCTGCATAGGCCCCGAATAGGTTTTCAAACACTTCTAAGTTAGTGAAACCAGATGTTAGTTGGAAGATCATTTCTCCACAGTATCTTTTCACAGTTAAGTATATAGCACTTTCCGCATATGGACCGCATTGGTTTTCAAACACTTCTCACTTACTGAAAGGAAGATGTTAGTTGAAAGATGATTTCTCCAGTATTTCACAGAGTTTAATAAATGGCACCTTTGTGTAGGTCCCACAAGGGTTTTCTAACACTTCTAACTTAGTGAAGCCAGATTTTTGTTGAAAGATGGTTTCACCACAGTGTTGTTTCACAGAGTTGAGCATATGGCACTTTCTGTGTAGAACCCACATAGGTTTTCAAACACTTCCAACTTCATTGAACCAGAGGTTAGTTGAAAGACAGTTTTCTCTACAATGATGTTTCATAAAGTTGAGTAAATGGCGCTTTTGTTATACTTCTAGGTCTAGGATTTCAACAGGTCTAACTTTGTGAAACAAGTTGTTAGTTGAAAGATCATTTCTTCACAGTATTTTTTCACAGCGTTGAGTATATGGCACCTTATGTGTAAGCCCTGCATGGTTTTTGAAACATTTCTACCTTAGTGAAACCAGATGTGAGTTGAAAGATGGATTCAGCACACTGTTATTTCACAGAGTTAAGTATATGGCACTTTCTGCGTAGGCCCTACATAGGTTTTCAAACACTTCTAACTTAGTGGAAGCAGATGTTAGTTGAGAAATGGTTTCCCCACAGTGTTGTTTCACAGAGTATAAGGCACTATCTGCACAGGCCCTGCATTGGTTTTCAAAAATTCTAACTTAATGAAACCAGATGTTATGTGACAGATGATTTCCACCCAGTATCTTTTAACAGAGTTGAGTATGTGGCACTTTCCTCATAGGCCCTGCATAGGTTTTCAAATACTTCTAACTTAGTGAAACAGGATGTTAGTTGAAAGATGCTTTCTCCACATTGCTGTTTCACAGAGTTGTGTATATGGGACCTCCTTGTAGGCCATGCATGGGTTGTCAAACACTTCTACTTAGTGAAACAAGATGTTAGTTAAAAGATGTTTTCCCCAAAGGACTGTTTGACAAGTTGATTATATGACACTTTCTGCTTAGGCCCTGCATGTTTTCTAACACTTCTAACTTAGTGAAGCAAGATGATAGTTGAAAGACGGTTTTTCTCAGTGTTTCAAAGAGTTGAGTATATAGCACTTTTGGTGTAGGCCCCACATGGGTTTTCAAACACTTCCAACTTAGATGAACAAAGTGTTCAAATACTACACCTAGAAGTATAACAAAAGTTCAATTTACTCAACTTGGTGAAATATCATTGTAGAGAAATGATGCAGGGCCTATGCAGAAACTGCCATATACTCAACTCTGTCAAACAACACTGTGGGGAATCCATCAACTGACATCTTGTTTCATTGTTAGAAGTGTTTGAAAACCCAAATGGGGAACTATAAGGAAAGTGCCATATACTCAACTCTGTGAAATAAGAGTGTGGTGAAACCATCTTTCAACTAATATATAGTTACACTAACTTAGAAGTTTTTGAAAAGCTTTGGGGTAACTATGAGGAAAGTGACATAGACTCGACTGTGTGAAAAAATACTGTGGAAAACGATCTTTCAACTAACAACGGGTTTCACTAAGTTCAGAGTGTTTGAAACCTACGCAGGGCCTATGAAGAAAGTGCTATATACTCAACTCTGTCAAAGAACACTGTGGGGAATCCATCTTTCAACTAACATCTGGTTTCACTAAGTTAAAAGTGTTTCAAAAACCTATCCTGGTCCTACATGGAATATGCCAATTACTCAACTCTGTTAAACACCATCGCGGTGACACCATGTTTTGACTAACATCTGGTTTCATTAAGCTAAAAGTGTTTGAAAACTATACAGGGTGTATGCGGAAAGTGTCATATACTCAACTCTGTGAAACAATCGTTTGGGGAAACTGTCTTTAACATCTTGTCTGAGAACAAATTGAAGGTTGATGGGGGTGGGAGGGTGGGTGATGGGTATTGAGGAGGGCCCCTTTTGGGATGAGCACTCGGTGTTGTATGGAAACAAATTTGACAATAAATATCTTATATTGAAAAAAAACTAACATCTTCTTTCACTAAGTTAGATGTTTTTGAAAACCTGTGCAGGGCCTATGCAAAAAGTGGCATATATTCAACTCTGTCATACAACATGTGGAGAAACTATGTTTCAACTAATATCTCATTTCACAAAGTCGTTTGTATGAAAACATATGTGACTTCTACACAGAAAGTGCCATATACTCAACTGTGGGAAACAACACAGTGGGGAAACCATCTTTCAACTAGAATCTGGTTTCACTAAGTTAGATCTGTTTGAAGACTATGTGGGGCCTATATGGAAAGTGTCATATACTCAACTCTGTGAAACAACAGTGTGGGGAAAATATCCTTCAACTAACATCTTGTTTCACTAAAAGTGTTTGAAAACTGTGTGGGGCCTACAAGGAACATGCCATATACTCTATGAAACACTGTGGGAAAACCATCTTTCAACTGAAATCTGGTTTCTCTAAGTAAGAACTGTTTCAAAACCTATGTGGGGCTATGCGGAAAGTGCCATATACTCAACTTCGTGAAACAACACTGTGGAGAAACCTTTTTTCAACTAACATCTCGTTTCACAAAGTTAGACGTGTTTGAATACCTGTGTGCAGCCTATGCAGAAAGTGCCATATACTCAGCTCTGTCAAACAGACTTTGAGGAAACCATCTTTCAACTAGTATCTTGTTTCAATAAGTTAGAAGAGTTTGAAAATGCATGCGGTGCCTACACCAAGGTGCTATATAAACAACGCTGTGAAACAACACTGTGGGGAAACTCTCTTTGAACTAACATTTCGTTTAAGTTATAAGTGTTTGAAAACCTATGCAGGGCTTATGCACAAGGTGCCGTATACTCATCTCTGTCAAACAGCACATTTGGGAAACCATCTTTCAACTAACATTTTCTTTCACTGAGTTAGAAGTGTTTGAAAACTATGCAGCAAATATGTGGAAAGTGACATATATTCAACTCTGTGATACAACACTGTGAGGAACCATCTTTCAACTAACATCTTATTTTGCTAAGTTAGAAGTGTTGAAATCGTAGACCCAGAAATATAACGAAAGCACCATTCATGCAACTTTGTGAAACATCATTGTAGAGAAACCATCTCTCAACTAACATCTGAGGTTCAAGTTGGAAGTGTTTAAAAATCCATGCAGGGCCTATGCAGAAAATGCCATACACTCAACTCTGTCAGCACTTTGTGGAAACAATCTTTCATCTAACACACCAAACTAACATCTTCTTTCACATACACCACAAAATAACCAACATGTAGCTAACACACACTAAGATCTAGGCACCACACACCAGACACATACCATTATAGACCACAAAGAGCACACAAAATCCTTACACACTGCCTGTGTAACGCATTAGCCCCCAACATATAACATACTTACGAATCAAACCACAACATACCTAAAGTAGCACACGTCACACTTATGTAGAACTCTCATGTGGTCTTTCCTGCTTATAAATCACATAAAGACACACATGACATGTACACAACCCTCAGTAACTTACACATAAATACACAACACACATACATCACATACATAAAACATAAATCACACAGACCAAACACCACACATACATCACACTACATACACAGCACACATATTCCACACACATGATTTCCCCACAGAAATACACATACACCAATGACATACTGCTTATAAACCACATATATACACACACCCCATACATAAACACACCACCCACCTAACAAACACAACCCCTACACATTCCACACATACCAAATCCTGAACTATACACACACACACACGCACACACACACACTACAGATACTACAAATTCAAAATCCACATATGCACAACACACATGACATGTGTGCCACATATACCCACAACACATACACAATTATATAGCCAGCAAACACACCCCACCTTCACCACACAAGAATTACACATAAATCACACAAATGCCACACATTTTTATAAACATCTCACATATAGACCACAAATACAACACACATATATTCCGTATACACATACAACACACAGGCCACCAAAGTGATCTTTCACATATTCACCCGATACAAACTACACACACACCACACAGAACACACACATCACACATCACACTCACATCACACACAGACCCACACACACCAAG
Source organism: Panthera leo (assembly GCF_018350215.1). Classification (NCBI taxonomy): domain Eukaryota; kingdom Metazoa; phylum Chordata; class Mammalia; order Carnivora; family Felidae; genus Panthera; species Panthera leo. Next base: position 397,872 of record NW_024962216.1, read on the forward strand.
CTTACATAAAGCAACAAGCATATATGTGGAAAACACACACACAGTACCAACATCAGACAACACATTTACACACACTCACACCACTCAAACACTATTCACACACCACGCATATCACAAACACACACACACACATCAAACATACACTAATCTCACATATGTCAAACAAAAACACAACACAAACCTTACACACAGATATAGAACACACCACACCTACCGCACACACACATCTCATACAACACACATGTAAAACAGACTGACATACACTATAGATATAGAGCACACATATGCCATGTATACACCTTGGATACACAATATAGAAATCACAATTTCATTGCACACACTGCACACTCTACATGCATCGCACTTAGGAAACAATTTACAAACACATCACACGCACACAACAGACACATTACATATACACCATAAACACGACACTGAGAACAGTGTCACCAAACAATGACACATCGACCCAAACACACATACACACACACCACACATGCAACACATATAACACCTACATCACACACACCCACATACCATTCAAATGTACCACACCAACGAACACACCAGATTCACGGTATATGCTCCCCACACACCACACATTCATCACAGATAAACCACACATCCAACACACATTCACCAAGCACACAATACATATATACTTGTAACACACACAATGCCCCAATCAACATTCACCAGAAACATGCACACACACACACACAACAGAGAATTCGTATAATGCTCATACACTCGTCAGCACACACCCTGAATACATAACACATACACCCCAAACATCACATATTTGTAAAACACACATGATATAAACCATGCACAACCTATACTACAAATACTCCCAGACATCCCACAAACACCACTCACACACTACATAATTATCACACATACATCACACATAGAACAACCACCAAACTCACTTATTCCAAACACACGCATAGCACATGCACACCACACTTCTACATCACCCACACCATACCTATACCATCACACTACACAGTGACCTCATACATGGTACACAAAGAACACACAGAGAAATCAAACTGACTTACACCACCATACAGCACAGATACACCCCACACATATACCATCCAATATATGCTAAATAAATGAATACATTCACCACACATACAGAGCATACAGCACCCAGAATTCACAAATACACACTGCACACCCCACAGATGAAAAACCCAAACATCACACACAGCCTCACTTACACCACACAAATACCATTTCCATACACACATATACCACACTCACACACATACACCAGAAATTCACAGCTCATACACTATGTACACCAGAGAAACACAACACATATACCTTATGCACACACCATACCCATAACATCCATGATACATCATGCACACACCACACATGACACACAAACAAGCCAGGCTTACACAGAAATGCTACTTACAGTAGACACATAGCCCACATACACTGCACAGATGCCACATGCAAAACTCCACATGTACAACCCATGCATCCCACATATATACCAACACACAGCATGCCATACCCCTCACAAAGGACACATATGTCCCTATACCCCACATACATATGACACACACACTATACATATGCCACAAATATACCACAGAGACAGCACACAAACAAGGCATATGTTAAACAAATATACATTACATACGCAACGTATGTTTCCACATCCACACAACAACAGGAACACCACTCACATAACACAGATACCACACACAGGGATAGAAAGCCCCTAAGCCAAACATCAAACATGCAACACACATGCCAAACATTCACCAAGCACATGCCACACATACTACACACACAGAATACATATGACACAGATGAATACATATGACACAGAATACATATGACACACACACCAAACAACACACATACAACACAAACATATGCCATGCATACACCACAGGTATACCTCCCACACACCCCATGTATACCACACCCATGCCAAATATACATGACACACAACATAGCCACTCCAATTTTACACCACACATACCACACACTTATATGTACCACATACAGAAGACATATATTTCACTAATATACCTTGCACACACAGTTCCACGCATCTACATCACAAAGACACCACAACTTAGACATGTGTGTTTAAACACACATACCATACATATGTCAATCACTACCACACAAATACACACATACACACACTGCACAGACCACACTTACATTGCATTTACTCCACATAAAAGCCACGTTCACAACTCATATATATCAGACAAACAGTTCCCATTCACCACACCATAACTCACTAAGATCTATATATACAGTGCACTCATTGAGTACCACAGATAATCCACACACAATATACATAAAACCCTACACCTACACTGCAGACACACTGCACATATTCAACACACACACTCAAATACACCACACAAATACCAATCACAGGAAAACATACTTCACACTCACACATACAAAATTATACCTTCACCACAAATACACCACACATATACCTCACACATGCTCAGCACATGCACATTATACACAACACATATTCCATATACACATATCAGACTCCATTTATTTTCCATACATACAACACACACAGAAAACACATGCACCATACACACAAAATACACCCCACTCACACCCCACAGATACACTATTCTTTCACAGCAATACACACACACCACATATACTACACCGAACCACCACGTAGACACCACACATACAACATGTACATCACAATTTCACCACACACACTACCCATACTTCCCATGCACCACACCTACAACACTCATTTCACAGACACCACACACAAGAGTCTCAGCGTATAAACCACAACACATATTCACAAAGTCACAGCACATACATTATACACATGCCACAAACACACACACCACACAAACACTAAAAATTAAGACACATATAGCAATGTACACACACAACATGTTTATGCCACGCACACTACACATACAGCATTACCACACATATGCATGTACAACCACAGTATACATAGAACATATGCCACACACAACATATATACCACACACACACAAACAGTATATATGTCATATGATAACCACCCATATGGCACACACTCACAAACTACACAGACACCACATTCACAGCACAGATACACTGCACACACCAATATCACACATATGACAAATACACTATAAAAAACCTTATAGATACAAATAGACATATTCTACATCTATGCCACACACATTCCACATGCACCGCTCACATAAACCACAAAGAAAAACCCTTTACGCCCAGGCCAAACAAACACACACTACAAATACACAACACATACATTACACATATACCACAAATAAACCACACACACACAGCATACAGTCAGCAACACACACCACACACATAAGTACCAATACCACAGACACATCACACATGCAAACATTCACACACCACAAACATCAGCCACAAATACACCATACATGTGACACACAAACCAAATATGTCACAAACAGTTCACACACACCACGTACACACCACAATACATCAAAATATACAAAATACACATGTCACTCAGACACCACACATATTGCATACATATATCACATACATCACACCTAAGACATGTATATATTCCTTACATGCACCATTCCCTCAATGCACAAAAACACATAACTACAAACTCCCCATACACACACCATACACAACACACAGACCATTGCACACACATTACTCAATCACTTCAAGCAAGGATTGTATATACCACACTCAACACACACAACAAACACCAACCACACACATACCACTCACACACCACATATACATATAAACCAAATCACCCAATATAAAACACACAACAGATACACATCACACACACTAAACAGGCACCATAAACACACCACACAATATCAAAGACAAACACAACACACAAACAAGTGTAACACAGATTTACACCATGTATGCACAATGGATAAACCACACATAGCACATATATACACCATCCACGTGACAAGTATACACCATGCACACTTAACCTATTCACCTCAATTTCACCACACTCACCAATGCACACCACAACACACTGCACATAAATCACACCTAACCCACACATACAAAAGATATATCTCACACAGAAACAGCAGACACACACCACACAACTATCACATGTAGGCCATACACACTAATGCCCACACATCAAAAAACAACAGATACAGTGAAAGTTCACTGATACATCAAAAACATACCACACATGGAAACTCAGCACACACATCACAAACACACTATATATATACACAACACATATAACCACATGTAAGCCATACATACGACATGCATACCACACACATCACACACATGTGACTTATAAGCCAAAACACGTGCACACATATACCATAAACATCAAACATATGTATATCCCACACGAAACACAAACCAAACATGCTACCAACCACAAACATAGACCACATACAGAATTTTTATAACCTGTATTTAATATTTGTAACACACACAAACCGAACCGACAACACATATATAGCACATACGGACATATGCCACACACACACCACAGTTACACCACAGACACATCATATCACATTTATACCAAACCACATGTTAAATAGACACCACACACAACATATACAACATCATTGCAACACACACACATCATACATATACACTATACTTAACCCACACGTATACAACACATCTACTTCACACATGCACACCACACACAAACCACACATATGCCACACACACAAACCTCACACACCAAAACAACAGATACAGCACACAAATTACACAATACACCACACATATTCTACACATAAAAACACACTACCCCTACCATACACAAACTACCTACCACAACATACACAACATACTTGATTCACCTATGCCACACTCACACACATCAAACACATATCACACACACACACATACCACATATACCACATGTAAACACCACACATAAGAAACACAATATGCCCACATATACTGCAAGCACAATCAGATACATGACACATACACCTCACACACCACACAAAAAACACAGATGCCATACACAAAAACTCCACACATACTTCATACACATCCCACATATACCACAACTCACCACCACACTTACTCCCACACATCACAGACATAACACACCTATCTTACACATATAGAGACAACTCAAATTCACTGCACACATACCACACTGATACCACACAAACACACACCAGACACCATGAACACCACAAGACACTTCACAACCCACACCTACACCACTTCCACTCCATCCCACCACCCATATGCTGCATTCCAGTACAGATATTTATTACACACATTACAAAAAACACAAAGATCACACATATGCCACACACTGCACATAAACTACACACACACCACATGTATATACAACACCCACACCACTCATATCTTGCACGTAAAAGACGCATAAATAGTATGTCATATCACTTATTATGCACAAGAAACACAATACACATAAATATATGCACATGATACATACACCACACCACACTGCCCATACACCACAAATATACCACATGCACACCACACACACCACAGACACTCCCTTATGCACCTGCACATTCACATGCACACACACATTAATGCACTGCCCAAACCATACATGTCACACAGAAACACACATACATCACCCCACACCAGACACATACCTCACATATATAACACAGGCGTATGCACACACGCACCACATACATGCCATATACCTCACATATCAAACTTCCATCACATATACACCGTACATATAGTACACACTCTCTCATATACACCACAAACACTGAACACACAGGCATACCATACATATATCAGAAACACACTGATATATATCACATGCATAACTACACAAAATAGCACACACTCACCCATTATGACAAGATACACCACAATTATAGCACATATACATGTCCCACATATATGCCAAACATTCATGAGATATATAACTGACAAACAGCAAATACACACACAAATGTACACAAGCAAATCTACAAAACAAATAACAACACCACACATATCCACACATAAATACATAAGACAAACACACACATGTGCATACACAGCACAAACACCACAAACACCACACACAGCATGTGTGCCACACAAATACCACATAAACACAACTCTACATGGAGAAAAAACGCATCAGAGATATACCATCATCACAACTCACATGCCATACATATAGCACATATGAACACACATAAACCTACATAGCACTGAGACACCACGCACACTCCACACACACCACACGGATATTATAACCATACACACACTACATATGCCACACGTATCAGACATACAAAACACGCAAAAACACTGAAATCATAAAAACTTTAAACGGATACCACACACACCATACACATAACAATACACCAACAAACCACACATATATCAAACACCACCAGGTACGCAGGACATCACTAACCCCACAGCTCATGAGTGTGCTCCTTGCCTTAAGAGGCATGTAATGCAGTAAGCCTATGCTCAAACAGTGGGTCTTGAGCAACAATCCCACCCCACAACCACCTACGATTCCCAGAAGACAAGCCATAGATATCAACCAGGCAAAGCACTATGTCTCAGTATCATAGAGTCTACTTCCACACCTGCCTCTCCTGCTAGGCCTATAGAAATAAGTCCTTCAGAAGGGCATAGATCCTTTCCAAAGTGACACAGTGCTTCAGCGGTCAAGTTCTTGCTTTGGTGTACGGTGAGATTCCAGCACCTGCAGTGGATGTCAAAGTAACAGTGGCACAAAAAAAATGCACATGTGTTTCTTCGTACAAATGAAACGCGGATGGTGATGGTTTATATTTATGCCTTGGCCACCATGGGAAAACTAATATCACTGATCTCCCTGCTCTAACATGCCAGCCAGGATTTCCTGTGTCAAAATTTAAAAGAGCAGAATCTATACACTGAATGCAGTATGATGTGGCTGCAACACCCCGTCATTGACGTAAGAGTTCATTGGTCCTGAAAACCATTCCTTCATTATAAGTTCACATTCACTGGAAAAACTTTATCCCCAAACATCCCGTGGTCGTAGATGTCTGATTGCAACATTGGGCAAGCACAGCACCGAAACCAAATTGTGTGCGGGAGCTAAATTCGCCAAGATAGAATGTGAGTCAGGACAGCAGGGTCAAAATGGAGTGCAAGACGAAAATATTCTGCTCAGTTACCCCCGTTTCTGCCAAATTTTTATGTAATTCTAGTTAACATACAGAGCAATATTGGTTTCAGGATTAAAATTCATTGATGCATCACTTATAGACAACACCCAGTGCTCATCATGACAAGTGCCCACCTCAGTAACATCACGCATGTATCGCATCCCCCACCCAGAAAAAGAAATCAATGAATCGCTCCCATTGAAAATTGCATCGAAGATACTTCGAAAGGTACTTTGAAATCAACCTGACTAAAGCGGTATACTATATGAACTCTGAAAACGTAGGAAGGTAACGGAAGGTGATACAAAGAAAAGAGAAAACATCCCATGCTCATGGTTTGGAAGTACATCATGGTTAGAATGTCTAGAGTACCCAAAACAATATACACAGTTAATGCAATCACTATCGAAATACCACCTGCATCATTCACACAGGTACAACAAACATTCCTCAAATATGTCTGGAATTACGAAAGACCCCAAATCAGAGCCAAAATCATCCTGAGAAAAGAAAAGCTGGAGAATTCATTGTGGAACATATGCACTCAAGAGAAAAAAATGCAAAAAAACAATAAACAAAAAAAAAACCCCACAACCCTAATGATTTGTTGTGACCAAATCATGATTCCAAGAAGGCTTGTTTTTATTTTGTCTTTTTGTTCAACAGTAATTTCACACAAATATTTGCCATTCAAATGTTAAGAATTCAAAAAAAAAATGAGAGCAGAATGTGCAACCCTGAATATCTCCAAAGTTTCTTTATGACAATTTCCCATCAAAAGGGTTTCAAAATAGTCAAATCACCATTCTCAGGTGTTCGTTAGTAGAGTTTGACAAAATCCAACATCCACAAATTACAAACTGCCTTTCACATGAATGTAGGTATTTCTATATTGGGTCAGATTTCAGTTGTCTGGAGATCACACAGAATTACTCAAAGTTACACCTTTGGAAGGCTTCCCCCTTTAGTCCAAAATGTTACATTAATGTCTATACAGCCGCATACATGAAACCAAAGGTGATGCGTCCATGTGTGTTTAATGCAATCCAAAGAGAGGCTTCCCGCTGCAAAGCGATCAGGTTAGATGCGAAATAGAAGAGAGAATAGAAAACCCAGTTGCACTTGAGTGCAGGTGGTGCTGGAAAGAGCCCACCTCACTTCAGGAGCAAGAGGAGACAGATCAGGGGTCAGAGCCAGGAGCGACTGGTATGTCCTCAGTGAAAAAAAACTCTAGGCAACTCCCATTCTGGTGGTGTGCTGCCACACAATTAGGTTATGATGTTGGGGAAGAAAGGATGTTCTGTTACTGAGAACGCAGGGCTAAGCAGGAGTTTGATGGCCCATATGGTCACTCCCTGCTCTCTACCCGCCTCATGTAATGCCAGAACTTCCTGCCTTCTGAGATAATGACGGTTTGCCTGTGCAAAGTCCAGACTTGGGAGTGGTAAGAATAGACAAGTAAACTCAATAACTAAAAGAACAGAGCCCATGTCCACAAACTTGGGTGTGAGACAAGAGCCAGACAAGAGCCCCCAAACACTGTTCAATCACTGACGGACACAGGGCTTTTGCACACAGGGCTCCTAAGTGTAGATGAAGGATGTTCCACTCATATCTGGCCCATTTACATTGGTGATGACATCAAACTTGCCTTGGGAAAAGTACTCGTGCCCTCCTGTGAAGCCCTCATGCCATTTTCATCTGAGATGCAGATATTTGGCACTCGTTTCATCCCTTCAGATTGCCTTGCTCTTTCACAAATGAGGATTTCATTAAGGGATATTCACAGACAAAATCTGACAGTGTTTTCTGATTGTAATCATGGAGTTTTGACTAGTTCCCGGTACCTGGAATAAGCTGGGCAACAGGAGTCCATGGAACTCTGCTGCAGGACGAAATTTGGCCAAAGGAGGCACAGGGCCTTTGACAGTGTTCAGCAGAAGAGGTTTGCAGGTAATCAGGGGCGGATGACATTGGGAAGCATGTGATCTCATTTCTGGAGCAAGGGCCTAGGGTCAAATACAGGAGATACAGGGCTCTCTTGTATAGACAGCTCCCAGTCGTTCCTGGGGAGACTGCACTCACACCGTGTGTCATCACATAGCAGTTAATTTCTGATGTAGAAAAGTAAAGGTTGACATCTTGCCAGGAAGAACTGTGTTTTGCAGGATACTCTTGGCCCGCAGCCATTGCCCTGCTCTAAGTCCATCCCTTTCAGTGAAGCCCGAGCTACAAACCTCCTGAGTCACTCAGGGTTCATGCACGTCAAGTTCATTCACTGAGCAGGTTAGGACAAAAAAGTAGGCAAAGACTGAAATAACAGAGCCCGAATCTGCAGACTTGCCAGGAACAGGATCCAGCCTTGTTAGTCCAACTGCCTCTTTCCCAAGGGAGGCAGTGAAACTTGGGCACTTGTAACGGTTAGACACATGCCAGACCTTACTGAAGTTGGAGTGCATGACTTTTGCCTAAGCAACTCCCTGGTATAGCTAGTGGATGTTCCACTTCCCTTCAAGCCACAGGACTTTCTTTCTCCTTGGACACCAAACTTGCCCAGGAAATTGTGTTGGGAACATTATCTAGAACTTCATTCAATTCTCATCTGAGATGAAGAACTTTCGCCTTCGCTGTATCCTTTTCAATTCCCATACACTTCTAAGTTTGCGTTCACTGTGACACATTCAGTGCCAGAGTCTGGCAACAGTTCTCTCACATTTTAATTGTGGAGTTGTGCCAAGTTCCCATAACTTTGGAAAAGATTTTGGAAAAGGTGTCCTTGGGGGGTTGGCCGGATATGCCTTGGGAGCAGATAACAGTGAATGTATAAGGACTAAAAGCTCTAACCAAAAGACATAAAGTATCAGAACTGATTAAAAAAAAGAACAAGACCCATCTATTTGCTGTCTACAAGAGACTGATTTTAGACCTGAGGACACCTGCAGATTGAAAGTGAAGGGATGGAGAACTATCTATAATGCTACTGGAAGTCAAAAGAAAGCTGGAGTAACCATACTTATATCAGACAAACTAGACTTTAAGTTAAAGGCTGTAACAAGAGATTAAGAAGGGCATTATATAATAATTACAGGGCCTATCCATCAGGAAGAGCTAACAATTATAAATGTCCACGTGCCGAATACGGGAGCCCCCAAATATATAAAATAATTAGTCACAAACGTAAGCAACCTTATTGATAATTGCAGGGGACTTTAATACCCCACTTACAATAATGGATACATCATCTAGACACAGAATAAAGAAACAAGGGCCCTGAATAATACATTGAATCAGATGGACTTGACAGATATATTTAGAACTCTGCATCCCAAAGCAACAGAATATACTTGCTTCTCGATTGCACATGGAACATTCTCCAAGATAGATCACATACTGGGTCACAAAACAGCCCTTACTAAGTATAAAAGAATTGAGATCATACCATGCACACTTTCAGACCACAAGGCTATGAAACTTGATGTCAACCACAGGAAAAAGTCTGGAAAACCTCCAAATGCATGGAGGTTAAAGGACATCCTACTAAATGACGAATGGGTCAACCAGACAATTAGAGAAGAAATTAAAAAATATATGGAAACAAATGAACATGAAACCACAACAATCCAAACCCTTTGGGATGCAGCAAAGGCAGTCCTGAGAGGAAAATACATTGCAATCCAGGCCTTTCTCAAGAAACACGAAAAATCCCAAATAAGAAATCTAACAGCACACCTAAAAGAACTAGAAGCAGAACAGCAAAGAAACTGCAAACCCAGCAGAAGAGAAATAATAAAGATCAGAGCACAAATAAACAATATAGAATTCAAAACAAAACAAAACAAAAACCCCACAGGAACAGATCAATGAAACTGAGTTGGTTTTTGAAAAAATAAACAAAATTGATAAACCTCTAGCCAGGCTTCTGAGAAAGAAAAGAGAGAGGATCCAAATAGATAAAATCACAAATAAAAAATGGATTTATTACAACCAATCCCTCATAATTACAACCAATTATCAGGGAATACTATGAAAAACTATATATCAACAAACTGGACAAACTGGAAGAAAAGGACAAATTCCTAAACACGCACACCACACACTACCGAAACTCAAACAGGAAGAAATAGAAAATATGAACAGACCCATAACTAGTGAAGAAATTGAATCAGTTATCAAAAATCTTCCAACAAATAAGAGTCCTGGACCAGATGGCTTCCCAGAGGAATTCTACAAGACATTTAAAGCAAAGTTAATACCTATCCTTCTCAAGCTATTCCGAAAAATAGAAATGGAAGGAAAATGTCTAGACTCCATGTAAAAAGCCAGCATTACTTTGATTCCCAAACACCAGACAGAGACCCAACAAAAAAGGAGAACTACAGGCCAATGTCCCCGATGAACATGGATGCAAAAATGTTCAACAAGATACCAGGAAATCAAATTCAACAGCATATAAAAAGAATTATTCATCATGATCAAGTGGGATTCATTCCTGGGCTGCAGGGCTCGTTCAATATTCACAAATCATTCAATGTGATATATTACATTAATAAAAGAAAAGAACCATATGATCCTGTCAATCGATGCAGAAAAAGCATTTGACAAAATACAGCATCCTTTCTTAATAAAGACCCTCGAGAAAATCAGGATAGAAGGAACATACTTAAACATCGTAAAAGCCATTTATGAAAAGCCCACAGTTAATATCATCCTTCATGTGGAAAAACAGAGCTTTCCCTTGAGATCAGGAACACGACAGGAAAGTCCACTCTCACTGCTATTGTTTAACACAGTGTTGGAAGTCCTAGGGTCAACAATCAGACAACAAAATGAAATAAAAGGCATCAAAATCAGCAAAGAGGAAGTCAAACTTTCACTTTTTGCATACGACATGATGCTCTACATGGAAAACCCGACAGACTCCACTAAAAGTCTGCTAGAACTGATCCATGAATTCAGCAAAGTCTCAGGGTACAAAATGAATGTCCAGATATCAGTGCATTTTTATACACCAATAATGAAGCAACAGAAAGAGAAATAAAGAAACTGATCCCATTTACAATTGTACCAAGAACCATAAAATACCTAGGAATAAACCTAACCGAAGATGTAAAAGATCTGTATGTGGAAAACTATAGAAAGCTTATGAAGGAAATTGAAAAAGACACAAAGAAATGGAAAAACATTCCATGCTCACAGATTGGAAGAATAAACATTGTTAAAATGCCAAAACTACCCAAAGCAATCTACACATTCAATGCAATCCCAATCAATATTTCACGGGCGCTCTCCTCAAGGCTAGAACAAACACTCCTAAAATTTGTGTGGAACCACAAAAGCCCCTAAATAGCCGAAGTAATATTGAAGAAGAAAACCAAAGTGGGAGACATCACAATCCCAGACTTTAGCCTGTACTATAAAGCTGTAATCACCAAGACAGTATAGTATTGGCAAAAAGCAGACACATAGGCCAATGGAATAGAGACCCCAGAATTGGACCCACAAATGTATGGCCAACTAAGATTTGACAAAGCAAGGAAGAGTATCCAATGGAAAAAAAGTACCTTCAACAAATGTTGCTGGGAAAACCGGACAGCAATACGCAGAAGAATGAAACTAGACCACTTTCTTACACCATACACAAAAATAAACTCAAAATGGATGGAAGACCTGAATGTGAGACAGGAAACCATCAAAATCCTAGAGGAGAAAGCAGACAACAACCTCTTTGACCTCAGCCACAGCGATTTCTTCACACATCTTCAAAGGCAAGGGAATTAAAAGCAAAATGAACTATTGGGACCTCATCAAGATAAAAAGCTTCTGCACTGCGAAGGAAAGAATCAATGAAACTAAAAGGCAACCAAGGGAATAGGAAAAGATATTTGCAAGTGACATATCAGACAAAGGGCTAGTATCCAAAATCTATAAAAAACTCACCAAACACCACACCCGAAAAATAATCCAGTGAAGAAATGGGCAGAAATGTGTGGCCAACCAAAACACTAGTTTATTTGAAGGTTCCCAGGGAGAATGCTTGTAGATAGGCTATGCCAGTGGTTAGGGGCAGATCCCACCTCCCATGTGCGACAAGAGAAAGGGAAGGCAGATACCTATTTTCTAGATTTGACCAATGCCCATTTGAAATGCAGGACCATGACTCACCTCATGGTGATTCCGATCCCATTGCTGCTTTTCTAACTTCTCCTCAGTTCACACACCAAGACCAACGTTCAAGACCAACCATACCAACCAAGGTCCAAGGATTGGAGTGAAGAACCAGGCCTTTCCTGAGTCAATGTAGAGCTCTCAGAGTCAGATTCCTGACAGGACAGCTAGCACGCCTGTCCCTGAGCCCTCGATGCATAGCAGGCCACACTATCGTGGGAATGGGTAGACACATGAACCCCAGACCCTCATTGCCTGAGATACCCTCGTTTGGAATAAAAGACAGTGAATGTGCACAGTGAACCGATCAGCACACAAAAAGCCTTTTGAATCAATGGTGCACCATAGCCTCGTTCAACCCTATTGATCATCACAGGAAAGCATATTCTTCATGACTGAGAATAACTGCTGCCCCTATCTCCCGACATGATGTGCAAAAGGACAAGAGAAGCCAAAGCTTCCCTCTATTTCTTAAGAGATAATGTGGGTCTCTTGCTCACAAGGCTCCAAGGGGCATCCTTTGAGGTACTCCTTTAGCCAACCCAACAAGGGTTCTTCTGATGCCTTAGCGAGCCAGCGTGCTAATATATTGTGCTGATCACACTGTTCTAAACATTACCCGATCTCCTTTAATGAAGAACTCTGGCCCTCGGTGTACCAAGTTTCATGACATTGCTTTCTTCACCACGGTTCCTCTTGGGATCCCCACAAATTCAGTTGCCCAGAGTCATAGCACTGGCTCCCAAATGTGCAATGTGGACTAGCCCTTGTGTCTGTGGGACAGGTTGAGTAAAAAGGGGCCCTGGCATTTTGGTTTCAGGATTCCGTGGACATCCAGAGCCTTAGGCCATTCGAAGGGGTCCAGCTGAGAACTGTTTCTGTGGAGGCTGAGCCACATGTAACTGAGGGAAGCTGGCCTCGATGCCCATAGAAAATTAAGTTTAACATGCCCTTGCAAATGGATCACATTCCCATTGGATGGAAATGGTGAACGTACATTGGTCTACTGGAGCCATTCCCTTTCCTTCTTGTCATTCTGACTCAGTCTGTGTTCACCCTTCTGAGCCATGGAGCTGGCACTGACACAGAGGGCACCAAAGGATGAGGTTTTGTTGCCCACTCTGTCCCTCACTCAGTGACATCCATGAGCAAGGCATATCCGAAAGAATAGCCCTCCAATTCCTGGGCTTGGTGATTGGCTGTTTGTAGCAAGGGGTGGGGGAGGCTAGCCAGCTTGCCTCATTGTTCTGCCTGATGGAGGAGCCTTCCTTCTGAAAAGCAGACAGTTCACACAGGAGTGGGAGTCTCCAGAAGCTGGTCAGCACAAGAAGAGCCCTTTACAGGAAGAGGGCCCCAAATGCCCCTTTCCACACTTTGGAGGAAGACCTGGGAGCCTTTGACTACAGCACTGTCACTGCTTACTCCATTCAATGATTGGAAATGTGAGAAAAGCAAAGTCCAGGACTCTCTAGGTCCTTCTGAAGGAAGAACGCAAGCCTGTTGCTCCCATGGTCCGAGATGCGGACGCTAGATGGCGATGTTGCCTAAGGCTTCTAGTGTTTCTTCTTTTTCCCATAGCCAGGTTGCCAGGAGCTGGTGCTGGACCCTTCTCCACATAATTCCCCTTTCAATCTCTGAAGACCTCTGACCCTCCTTATCCACCGTAATACATCTTTGCTCTCTTGTAGAAACAAGGTTCTTCCCACAATCTGTTCAGAGTCAGTGTCTCATGGTCGTATCCTCTGCCTTCCACCCGGAGTCTGACTCAGTCCTTGAGACTGTGAGAGAGATTTTGGCCACAGGGCTCCATCTTCAGTAATTCATTAGATTCCAGAAGTATGTGGCTCTCGATAGGCCCAGGAATTTTTAGTTGCCCAGTAACGGATGTTTGTGTGAAGACTGTGCCAGAGATTTGGGCAGGGAGCTGGCCTCCTTTTTGCCAAGGGCCAATGAAGGAAGATACCTTCTTTCCAAGTGGGTCTCAATTACCACCAAAAATGTCAGGCTTGGGGCACCACTTGGGTCCATTTCCTTCCCCTATCTTTATTTCTGACTTTATTTCCCCTTTAAAAGCCACGGAGCCATCAGTCACTCAGCTGGCACCCCTGGGTAGGCATCAAATTACCACTCTGCTTCTGTGCTCAGGGAGAGCTCTCAGGCTCTGATCTGACAAAGGAAAGATGGCCTTCAGACCCTGAGTGCTGGTTGCTTGGCTTGCTGGGGTATGGGAGGTGAGGGGGAGCCACCTTCCTCCCTGAGCTGGGTGATTGATTTGCCTTCATTCCAGGAAGCACACAGTTTGTACATGGGCAGTATGGACCAGGCCATGGTCAGTACAGGAAGAGTCTTGTCCAGCAATAGGGAACCAAGTCCTTGTTCCAGACTCCTGAGCAAGAGCCAGTAGAACCCAATAGCGACACCTCCAGTACTGCTGCCTCCGTCAACTGCTACAAAAAGTTGGAGGGACAGACATAGCCAGAAATCTCTGGCTCCAATAGAATGAATGGAGGTTTCTTACTGACAGGGCTTTCAGTGTGCCCTTTCAGAGGGTGCCCTTTTCCTAAGCTCATGGGCATTTCTATTTCCAGATACAAGCAGCTTGATAGGAGACTGTGCTGGGTACTTCATTCTCAGCATTCTCCAAATCTCAAGTGTGATGAAGAACTCAGAATCTGTGTCTCCATTTCGACCACTTAGCCTTTTTCGTCCAAAGGGTTTCTGCATGGACTTTATGCAGAGCCAGTGTCTTAGAGTAATATCCTTTTCTTTCAGCTTGGGACTTTGGCGGTGTCCGTTGGATGGTGATATAGGTCTTCCTTTGTGGCCACCCCCACACCTAATGTGTGTAAAGATACCCAGGGAGAGTGCTTGAGGGTAGTCGAAGCCAGTGGTTAGGGGAGGATCCTGCCTCCTGTGTGGGAGAAGAAGAAGGGATGATAGACATGTGCCCCTCTTTGATTTGACCCATGCCGATTGGGGTGCAGAACTTGGACTCAACTTCCTATCCCGTTGCTGCTTTTCTCACCTGGTCACAGTCACCCACCAAGACTGAGGGGCTGCCCTGTCCACAACCAAATTCCAAGGATTGGAGGTGAGTTTCCAGTACTTCCCGAGTCAATAGAGGGCTCTCAGAGTCTGATGTCCCAGAGGTCAGCTGACACTCTGCCCCGTAGCTCTTGTTGCTGAGCAGGGTATTATAGCAAGAGTAAGGAATTGCTCTTCCTTGGCAACAAGGTTCTCCCTGGAATCTTGTCAGAGTCAGTGTCTCAGAGTTATGTCTCTTCTTATTCAGTGAGGAGTCTGGTACAATCCTGGTGAGGGTGTGAGGGGTTTGGCCACGGAGGCCGTGGGCATTGGGTTTCAGACTTTGTGGACATCACCAGGCCTAGGGCATCTAGCACTGCAGGTGTCCAGTGGAGAACGCTTGTGTGTAGGCAAGCCCGAGGTTTGAGGAAGGGAGCCGGCCTCCTGTCTGGATCGAGACTGAATTCAGAAAGAGATCTCTTTCCTAGATGGGCACCACTCCCTTTGGAGATGCAGAACTTTGGCACTGCTGGCTCGCACTCATCCCCATGCCATCGCTGCTTTTCTAGTTAGGTCTCTGTTCACATTCCAGGAACATGGGGCTGTCACTTACACAGCCATGGCTGTATGAATGTTGCCAGTTTCCCAGTCAGTTGCTGAGGAAATTGAAGGCTCTCTGGGTCTAATATCCCAAAGAAAACCCGGCCCTCCCATCCCAGAGCCCATGGTGCTGATTAGCTGGCTAGGGAATGCACAAGCACGGGTAGCCAGTTGGCCTCCCTCCCCTCACTAATGGCGACCCCCTTCCTTTGGAAGGACAGCAGGTTTTCGTGTGGGCGGGATGCTCCAGGATCTGGTCAGTACAGAAAGTATCTTTGGATGGAATACCGCACCAAGTCCCACTTCCAAATACTTGCTCATCTGCCAAGAGCACAACGCTGCTACAGCTGTATCACTGCTGCCCCTCTGGACTGATGGCAAGGACAGGACACCAACCCAGAGCCAGGTCTTTCCCTCTGATGCTGAAGGAAGAATCTGGGCAGGCTTCTTGCGGTCAGGGCTTTCGGGTGGAACTTACAGATGGTACCATTTGCCAAAGCCTACAGATGTTTCTCATTCCCGAGGTGTCAGTCAGCGAGCTGAGGAAGTTTGTGCTAGTCACGTCACTCTCCACTTGATCTCATTCTTATCCCTGATGCAGAACTCTGGCCCTTCCTCTATCCATTTTCACCCCTTTGCTCTGTTTTCACTCTGAGCCCTCCCTGGGCTCCATTCCATGTAGGTGTCTTAGAGTCATACCCTGGGCCCCCAACTGGGGATTCGGGTCCATTCCCTGTGACTGTGGCACATGTTTGACCAAAGGGTCCTTGGCTCTTCAGCAGGATAGTCCTTCCTGTATGATGGTTTGTCTCTGCGTAAGACTCTCAGGACTCAGAGTTCTGGCCAAGTAGGCCTGTAGTTTTGTGTTTGTTTTTGTTTTGCCACAGGGACAGACCCTCAGACCCTCTCAGGCTTTCAAGCATCTTGAAAAGACAAGAATAAGTATAAAATGGGAAGTTGTTGCAATATGTGAAGGACAATCAGGGCAAGATCGATTTATTGCAAACCAGTGCAACCTTCATGATATGTGAACAGGCAAGGCAACCCTGGTCTAGTATCTCCCTCTGCATTTCTTCCAGGCATATTGCACACTGGCCAACATCTTGACTCAGTTTATCCTCATTATGGGTTATTCCTGGCTTGTTCAACACATCACATCATGCATAGCCCTTTCATGTGAGGGTACATGTGTGGGAGCACATTAGTCCTCCAACGTGGGATGGGAGAAGTGAACTGGTATGGAGGCAAAGGCCAGGTGCTGCCCTCGTGGGTTCCACCCTATCTGCCAGTCCCTGCCTGCTGCCATTGTTTTGGGGGCTCTTGTCAACCTCGTCTTGCCAGCCAGAACTGTTACCCTTGCTGCTGTTGAGTATGCTGAAGGAGGACAGGGCTGCACAGGCCAATACCATGGTTGCCACACCATGACCACAGGGTGGCTTTGCAGGGCCACTGAAGCACCTATGGCACTGCCTAATGCACAGGGCTGTTCATGCCTTGGCACCTGACCTAGAAACCTCCTTGTGGTCGTGCCCTGCACCCAGCACTGCCTGTGATCCTGCTGGCCCCTCTGCCCCAGCTGGAAGGAAGGTAAATCCATGTCTGAGTAAGTGCAAGTGCTGCCATTAGCAGTGGGTGGGCTGCTTTGCTTGGTGCCCACCTTCCATATGCACAGGCTTCTGTGAAAACCTATCCCTGGGCACTGGCTGAGTAAGTGACTTCTAAGTCTCAATGGGGACAATGTTAGACCTAGGGCCAAGGCCAGGGAGTGGCCATAAGGAGGGCCAAAGATCAATATTGCCAGTGGCACTAGGATCAATCTGGTAAGGGGCTATGCAACTTCACGTCCCCTCAACTAAGAAAGGAGGCCAGTTCCTTTCCCAGCCCTCTGGCCCAGTTGAATTGCAAACATTCCCTTCTGGGCCCTTCCAGTGCCCTAGGCCTCTGAATGCCTGCGTGGTTTTGACACCCACCTGCCAGGGGCCCTGTGGCGAAACCTGCAGAGTCTCAACAGGATCCCCAACAGAATGCCGAGGATATTCTGCTGAGAGACGACATGCAATGGACCCCAGAGAGGACCTGGTTTGGAAACAGAGCAAAAGGGTGAAAATGGATCCATGGAGGGCCAGAGTTCTTCATTAGGGATGAGAATGGGATGATGTGGAGAATGAAGTGACTAGTGCCATTTTCTAGCAAGCTGGCTGTCTCAGGAAGAAGCAACACCAGTGGCCTTTGGTGAAGGGAGGCCCCTACAGGCTACACCTGGGAGGCCTGTCAGCAAGGGGGCTGCAGTCTTCCCTCAGAAAGAGACAGAAAGCCCTGCCTTTGGGTGTGTTTCTTGCCCTTTCCCAGTAGTAGACAGGGGCGGCAGGGACTCAGCTGTGCCTGATGATCAAGTGGTTAGACCCCAGCCTGGTGCAGTATTCCTTTCAAAGTCCCTTTGTGCCCTGACCAGGACCTGGAGCACGGTGCACATGCACGAATCATCTACTCTGCAGGATGAAGGCATCTCTGTCAGCCAGGGGAGGGAGGCCAGCTGGCTACCAATCCCTGCAATGACTCCAGCTGACTAAGCACCAAGCCCCCAGCAACAGAGAGGCCTGCTTTCCTCTGGGATTCCAGACACTGAGAGCTGTCCATTGGCTCAGGAACTGACTGGGCATGCCACACCAATGTGTGCACCCGGGCTGTGCACCTGACACAGCCCGATGGGTCCTGGAATCTTCCTGTTGAAACACAGGACGTTCTTCTGAGGCTCTTGCTCCTCATGGCTCCCAGGTAGCCCCAATTTGAAGAGAGAGCAATCAAATGCAAATGGGCACTTGGAGGACTAAAGTTCTTCCTTACAGAACAGAATGGGCTAAAGTTAGAATGAAGTGCCTACTCTGGTCTCCTGGCAGGCTAGCTGTCCGGGGTGTAAGAGGCACTTGAGGGCTGGTGTCAAAGGAAACCTCCATGGGCTACACCTGAGAGTGATATTCTGCAGTAGCTGTGTACTCTTCCCTCAGAAACAGAGGGGAAAGGGGTTTGGGTGGTTTCTCCTGTCCTTCCTATCAGGGAATAGATGCAGCATTGATTCAGAGCCAGGGCTTCCCGTTGCCAGCAGGTGATCAAGTGTTTGCAACCTGGACCTGATGCAGTAGATCTTGAAAGGGCCCTCCCTTTCTGTGCTGACCAGGTCCCGAGCCCTAATGTGCATATGGGAGTCATCGGTGACACAGAATGAAGGCATCTCTGCACTTCACTGCACTCACCAGAGCTGGCCATGTACCAAGCACTCAGGGACAAGAAGACCATCCTTCCTCTGATATAAAGGTACTGTTTGCTCTTACGGAGCACAGGACCGGAGCACAGGAAGTTTAGCACCAATCTTTGGGCTCTGCTTGTGTGAAGTGAGTGGAAGCCCAGTTGTCCCTGAATGTGACCCAAGAATTAGGAAACAGCGAATTGGTGGGAATGGCTACAAGGGAGGCCAAGGCTCTACATTACACATGGGACTTAGGTTATGCTGCTGTGCACATCTATCTTCTTTCTCCCAGCTGCATGTGTAAGGCCAGTCCCTCCCTAAACCTCTGGGACTGCCTACATGCATCCAGCCATACACAGCTTTGCACCTTCCTATGCCCTAGGCCTCATTGTGCACAGAGTTCTAACGGGATATTAGAAGGTGTCCTGTTGCCAGTTTATTCAGAGTCCCCTGGACTCAGCCAGAGCCCCCAGTTTAAAGTGGAGGATATTGCTCTGAGACACGGACTCTGAATGGACTCCAGTGAGACCCTAGTTTGAAAAAACAAAGAGCAAAATGATGGAAATAAATACACAGAGAGCAAAAATGCTTCATTATAAATGAAAGCAGGATGAAGCTGAGAAGGGAGTGCCTAGCACAATCTCCCAAGAAGCTAAGTGTTGTCTGTAGTAAGAAACACCTGTGGGCTGGGGCAAAGGGAACCATCCATTGCCTACACCTGGGTGCCCGGTTGGCACGAAGCCTACACTTTTTGTTCAGAAAGAGAAGGAAGGCTTCTTACCTGGGCTCCTTTGAATGCCCTACCCCTGAGGGCAAGGAAAGAGCAGTGATTCAGTGGTAGCAGGTCCGAGATCCCATTGAGGCTCTAGGTTTTGTAACCAAGTCACGATCCAGTATTCCCTGTGAGGGCTTTTTTTTTTTTTTTTTTTTTTTTGAATTGAATCATCCTGCAGTCCACTGTGCATGCCTGACCCATCTGCCTTAGAGAATGAAGATATTTCAGTCAGCCAGGGGAGGGAGGCAAGCTCCATGACAGAGATTACCAGGGCCAGTCAAGCAACAAGGGCTCATGGACAAGAAGGTAAATGTTCCCTGGGATAAAGTAACTGATTGCCTCACATAGCACAGGCCCAGAGTGGTAGTTCATCAGAAACTGTTGGCTGTGTGGCTGACAGACCAATTCCTCCTGTTTGTGACCCATGACCTAGTTATGAAAACAGAAAATGGATGGGGATGGCTATAAGGAAGGCCAAGCTTCCTGAGGAGGTTAGGATAAAGCTGGAAATGAAATGTTTAACATAGTTTCTCCTTCAACCAGAAATAAGGCCAGCTCCCTCCCAAACCCTGGCATTTCCTACACATGGACACTCTGCTGGGCACCTTCAAGGGCCCTATGCCTCCCATTGTCCACACACTTCTGAAAGGCACATAATGAGGGGTCCTGTGTCCCAACTATGCCAGAGACATCAGGACTTTGCCAGATTCCCCAACTTAAAGGAAAGGATATTTCTCTGAGACACTGTCTCTGAATTGCACCCAGGGAGAAACGACTTTGCAAACAGTAAAAAGTATTCATTGAAATGGAAATATGGAAGACAAAAGTGCTTCATTATTGGTGAGAATGATCACAGAGTAGAATGAAGTGTCTAGAAGGACAATTTCCTAGCAATGTCCTGTCTAAGGAGTAAGAAACTCCTGTGGCCAGAGACAAACTAAATCTCTAAAGGGAAACCTCCTGAAAGCCCAGTCTGCAAGAGGTCTCCATATTTCCTTCTGAAAGGGAGGGAAAGCTTCTGGCTTTAGCTGTTTTTCCTGTCCTTCCCTACAGGGGATAGAAGCAGCAGAGATTTGGGGGTAGTAGGTCCATGCCCCAGGCTTTTGCTCAAGTGTTTGGAAACATTCCTGTGGCCCATTAGGTTTTGAATTGCCACTGTATGCACTGACTAGGTCCTGGAACATACCTCGTATGCATGGAATATGTGCTGTTTAGAATCTGAGACCAGGCACTAAGTGCTCTCTGACAGCATGGCAATCTCTCCTGTGTGTTGTCAGAAGAGTAAAAGGGGGTACCTAGGTGACTCAGTCGCTTAATCCTCTGGCTCTTGGTCTTGGCTCATGTCATGATCTCACAGTTTGTGAGTTTGAGTCCCATGTTGGGCTTTGTGCTGACAAATCAGAGTCTGGAGCCTACTTCAGATTCTGTGTGTGTCTCTCAGCCCTTCCCCCTACTTGCACGCTCTCTCTCAAAATTAAATATTTAAAGAATTTGAAAGAGAAAAAGTTGGGGCTCTTGGGTGGTTCAGTTGGTTAAGCATCAGATTATCACTAAAGTCATGATCTCATGGTTTGCAATCTCGACCCCCACATCAGGTTCTCTTTGTCAGCATGGAGCCTGCTTGGGATCATCTGTCACTCTTTCTCTACCCCTCCTTGCCTGCAGACACACTATCTCTCTTTCTCTCTCAAAAATAAAAATAAACACAAAATAAAGAGGAAAAGGGACAGTGTTCCTATGAGAGATGAGAATGGGATAAGTCTGAGGGTGAAATGACTAGTACAATCTCCTGGCAACCTGACTGTCTCAGCAATAAGAAACACATGTGTGCTAGGGCAAAGGGAAACCCCCACTGTTCAAAGTGGGAGCCCACATGGCAAGATGCCTATATTCTTACTTGAAAAAGAGAAAGAAAGCTTTGGGATTTCATTTTTCCCTTCCCATCCTATCAGTGGATAGAGGCAGCAGTGATTCAAGGGCAGTTGGTTTGTGCTCAAGTGTTTAGAACTGGGCTGTGGGGCAGGAGTTCTTGAAAGGTCTCTTTCTGTGCTAAGCAGGTCCTCAATACTGCCCAGGGGTGAACCAACTGCTCTTCAGAGTGAAAGCATCTTTAACAGCCATAAAAGGAGACAGGTTGGTTAACCATCATTTCTTTTATTAACCAGCCGAACTCCAAGTACTCCCAGGAAGGCAATCTTTCCTTTGGTGAGATATCAAAAACTGATTGCTCTTGGTTAGCACAGACCAGAGTCAGAGCTCATTAGGAATGGCTGGGCACTCACTATGTGGGGGACAGCCCCATTGCCCTTGTCAGGGACTCAAGACATACTTATCAATACAGCCAGGGAATTGGAATAGCTACACACAGGGCCAAAAGTTTTCATTTCAGCTGAGAATGGGATAAAGCTGAGAATGAACTATCTAGCTCCATGTTCCTCTTGTCCCAGAAGTGAAGATAGCTCCCTCCTGACACCTCTGACCCTGACTACACACCAGCATTCCTGCTGGGCACCTTGAAATGCCCTGGGCTTATCTTTGTCCACAGAGTACTGAGAGGCCATTTTTGAGGGACCCTGTGGCCCAGCATATCCCCAAGTGACAAGAACTTGGCCAGACTCCCTAGTTCAAAGTAGAGGAAATGGCTCTGAGACACTTTGCCTCAAGGGACAACAGGGAGAACTGAGCCTGAAAAAGCAACAGGGTGGAGGAGAATACACAGAAGTCCAAAGTTCTTTATCAACAGGAGAGAATGGGTTATATCAAAAACTGAAGTGACTAGCACACTCTCCTGGCAAGATGGTTGTCTCAGGAGTAAGAATACTGTGTAGGCTAGGACAAAGGGAAACCTCCTGCATTGTTCCTTCAGAAGGAGAGGGAAAGTTTCTGGCATTGATTTTTTTTTTCCCCTGACCTCTGAGGCAGTCATGCTACACAGTTACCAGTTTCTGGCTTGTGGCTGACCCTCAAGTATTTGGAAAAGTGGCTCTGTTGCACTTGTCCTCAAATGGGCTATTTCTGCACATTCTTCAGGTCCTGAAGAATACTGCAAATGGGTGAACTGTCTGTGCTTCAGATGAAGGCATCTGTAGCAGCCAGTGGTTGGAGTTCTGCTGTCTAACTATTACCACGACAACTCCAGGCTTTCGAGCACCAAGCCATCAGTGACTGTGGTCAGTGCATCCTTTTGTGTATCAGAAACTGAATGCTTTCAGTTAGAATGGGAGCAGTGTGAAAACTTTCCACCAATCCCTGGTTTGTCACTGAGTTATTGACAGACTCACTGTGCCTAGGGGGGACCGAGATATAATTCGACAAAGCACAGAGGATGGGGCACCTGGGTGGCTCAGTCGGTTAAATGGCTGACTCTTGATTTCAGCTCAGGTCATGATCTCATGGTTGTGAAGTCTAGCCCCACATGGGCTTTGTGCTCACAGTGTGGAGCCTGCTTTGGATCCTCTGTGTCCCTCTTTTTGTCCCTACCCCACTCATGCTCTCTCTCTCTCTCTCTGTGTTTCTCTTTCATCAAAAGTGAGAAATGTTTAATAACAAGTTTCAAAAAAAGAAAGAAAATCAGTGATGGAATGGAAATGGCCAAAGTTCTTCCTTTCCTATGAGAAAGGGATCAAGCAGAGAATAGAATGACTAGTATAATCTATTTGAAGCTGGCTGTCTTCCGAATAGGAAGCACATCTGCACTGGGGAAAGGTAAAAACACCACTGGTTTTACCTGGAAGCTAGTCCGGAGGAAACCTTCATCTGGAATTCAAGTGAGAATGGGGTACAACTAAACATGTAATGTATGGCTCAGTGTTTTCTTGTTGCAGAAGGAGGACTGCTTTTCTCCTAACTCCTCTCAACCTGCCTACAGGCAAACATTCCATGCTGGGCCCCTCAAATGCACGAGGTTTCCTGATGTATGTATGGTTATAAAACACATGTGGTGCGAGGCCCCATAGCCCAAAGTATCCCAGAGTCCAGAGAACTTGACCCAAGCCCTCAGTTAAAATGAGCCAGAATTGGTTTTAAAATCTGGCCCCAAATGCCTACCAGAGGAAACCTAGTTTGAAAAAAAAGACCAAAAATGGACATGGATACACAGAGGCCCAAAGTTCTTTCTTACAGAGGAGAATTGGATAAAGCAAAGAATAAAGTGACTAACATAATCTCAAGTGTAAGACACACCAATGGTTTGGGCCCAGGGAAATGTCCATTGACTACACCTGATGCCCCTATCGCAAGAAGTGTTCATCCACAAGGTTGGTAAGCCAGGGATTCTTCTGGCCATTGCCCTTTCTCCTGCCCTTTCCATCAAGTATAGATGCAATATTCCTTCAGTGATTCAAGGTCAGTCTCCCTTCGGACCTTCAAGTGTTTGGAACCAGGCTCTGGTGGAGGAGTCTTTGCCTGGGCTCTTTCTGCACTGACCCATGTCTGGGAGCAAACTGCCCATCTGAGAGCCTTCTGCTTTTCAGAATGAAGGCAGCTCAAGGAGCCCGGTGAGGCACACAATCAGGGCAAACATTCCCATGCCACCTGCAGCCTGTCAAGCACCACACCTTCAGTCCAAGGAGAGCAATATTCTCTTTGTGATGTCAGAAACTGATTGCTCTTGGTTAGCGCAGGCAGTGACGGGGAGCTCTCAATTAATCCTTGGGTGCTTTTTTATGTGAATGACAACTCCATCTCTCCTGTGTGTGACCCAAATCCTCCTTAGAAAATCCTCAAGGGGGGGTGGCACCTGGGTGGCTCAGTCGGCTAAGCGTCCGACTTCGGCTCAGGTCATGATCTTGCGGTCTGTAAGTTCGAGCCCCGCGTCGGGCTCTGTGCTGACAGCTCAGAGCCTGGAGCCTGTTTCAGATTCTGTGTCTCCCTCTGTCTCTGCCCTTCCCCCACTCATGCTCTGTCTCTGTCTCTGTCCCTCTCTCTCTCTGTCAAAAATAAACATTAAAAAAAAATCCTCAAGGGGATGGGAACTTATGGGGGTCCAGAGTTCTTTATTTTTGGAGAGATATAGGATATAACAGAGAATGCGGTACCTAGCTTCTTTTCCCCTTTCTGCAGAACTGAGGCTGGCTCCATCCCCCTCCTCTGTCCCTGTCTACATGCAAATATTCTGTCCTCTGCTGCTTCCAATGCCCTATGTCTTTGTGGCCAGTGGTAAGGCTGAAAGGCAAGCCCTGTGGGTGGGCCCATGTTGCCCAACTTTTCTCCAAGTTGGGAGGACGTGGCCCGACACCCCACCTGACAAGAGACAACATGGCTTTTACATTCTGGCCCTGAATTCCCACAGTGAATGCCTAGGTAGAAAAAGTGCCAGGGGATGGGAATGGAGACATCGATGGCCCAAGTTCGTCACTGCAGATGAGGACAGCATAATGCTGAGAGTGAAATGAGTAGCTAAGCTCCTTCTGGCCCCACAAGGGAGTCCATCTCCCTCCCAGCTCCTCTGGACTTGGCCTATGGGCAGAAATTCTGTTCCGGGCACCTTGCGGTACCTTAGGCCTCCCTTTGTCAATAGAGTTAGGAAAGGCAGGTCTCAAGGGGCCCCATTGCTCAAGCTATCCCTGAGAAACTAGAGCTCAATACGACTGTCCAGTTAAAAGCAGAAGAGATCTCTCTTGGACACTGGCTGGGAATCTCTCACAGGGAAGACCTAGTTTGAAAAAGGGAAAAATGATAGAAATGGATAGAGTGCCAAATTTCTCCTTATCAAATGAGAATGGAATAAATCTGAGAATGAAGTGACCATTACACTCTTTTGGCAAGCTGGCTGTCTTGGGAATGAGAAACACCTCTTGGCTGGGGCTAAGGAATTCTCCATTGGCTACCCTGGCAACTGAAAGAGCAGACCTACGCCGGCCGACTCCATCTTGTTCTGTGTCCTCCATCTTGAGTGACTATGTCCCTGACATGGCCCCCTTTCGGGGGGAAAATCGCAGAAACCTCAGACCACGCCTCCTCCCCTTGAGTAACCTCCTGCTCACCCGTTCAAACTTCCCGATCAAAACACGCCCGGCAACCTGCGTAACGGGACTCCGACCCTTTCCCAGCCAATCAGCTGAGGCCACGACCCTTCACCAGCCAATCGGCTAAGGCCACAACCATTACCTCACCAACTGCCCCTAGACCCCTATAAAACCTTTGTGCTTTTGAAACTCGCTGGCTCTCTCCGGCATCTCACCGCTGCGTGGGTGCAGGTAGGGGATTGAGCTCGAGCTAGCTCGAATAAAAGCTCTTTGCTTTTGCATCGGACTCGGCTCCCTGGTGGTCTTTGGGGATCACGAATTCTGGGCATAACAGCAACCACTTTTGCAAGAATTCTTCCTCTGGGATGTCAGAAAGGGATGAGAAGCCTCTGGCACTGAGTGAATTTCTTACTCTGACCTACAGTGGAAAGTGACCAGTGGTTTTGGTGTAATGGGTTTTGACACTTACGTTTTTTGAATCAGGCTCTGTGGAAGTATTCCTTCAACAAGCAATGCCCTGGCCACTTCTGGAAGCTAAATGCCCATCTGGGAACCATTTGCTTTTCCATATGAAGACATCTCAAGCAGCCACAGGAGACAGGCAACCTGGGTAACCACCAATACCAAGCCCCACAAGGTCAGTCATAGATAGTTAATCATTATTTGGGGTTGATTGCTCAAGGCTAGCATAGGAATGCAGTGGGAGCCGGCCACCAATCCCGGGCATTCGCTGTGTGAGTGAAAGCCTTACCACATTTCAATGTGACTCAAGACATCCTTAGAAAAACAGGGGATCAGAGTGGATACATGATGGGTCAAAGGTCTTCATTTCTGCAGAGAATAGGATAAAACTGAGAGGAAACTGACGTTCCCTGTTGCTCTTCTGCCCACAGTTGATGATGGTTCTTCCCAATTCTCTAGCTTTACCTATACACCAACATTTTGTCTGGCACCTTCAAGTGCCCTATGTCTTTTTCTTGGCAAGTCCCAAGGGGCTTTTTGCCCAACCTATGCCAGAGTCAGGATGACTTGGCCAGTCTCCCCAATTAAAATGAGGGGACATTGCTCTTAGGTCTGGCCTTGAATTCCCCATTGTGGGGACTTCAAAAAAAGCAAGGGGATGGGAGTGGGTACCCAGAAAGCCAAAGATCTTCATTTCACATGAGAATAGGATAATTCTGGGAAGAAAGAGAATAGCACAGTCTCCTACCAAGCTCGCTGTTTTCTGAAGGAACAAACACATGTGGGCTGGGTAAATGGGAATCATCCATCTGCTTCATGAGGGAGCAGAAGGAAAGCTGAGGGCCAAACACAAGCTAGCATTACCTGACCACCCCCACATAAGATATGTGTGACATTCCTCAGGCACTCCTGGCTGCCCAAGGGCAAAGAAAATGACAGAAAACAAATGGAGACTCCATCAATGGACAAGTATCTTAGTAAATCACAAGAAAAAGGCAGAGGCATTGTGAGACCCAAGGAATTTAACAAAAACCCCCTACCCCTGGACAAGCAGAGCAAGACTAACTCCATTTTGTGCTACACCCACCATCTCATGTATAACCCCACATGTGAGCATCAAGAGGTGGGAATGAGACCTTGGTATACTATTTATTCAAAAGGCATTTTGTGCACTGATCAGGTGTTGGAATGTGCTGCACATTCACAGACTGTTCTTCTGAATGAGGGTAGCTCCATCCATTAGGGGTGGGGTCCATGTGGCTACCCATCTCACTATACTGTAGCCTGCCCAGCACCAAGGGCTCAGGGACGGGGGGGGGGGTGCTATCTTTCCTCTGGGATGTCAGACTCTGTGAGCCCTTCTTTGGCTCAGGGAAGGCTTGGAACTCATCTCCACACTGGGGAACTTGTGTGGTGTACAGGACAGACACAGGGTCTCCTTGTGTGAACTGAGACAAAGTTAGGAAAGCAGCAATGGGAGAGGAATGACCACAAAGTGAGTCAAAGCTGTGTATTCAAATGGGCATGGGGGAAACCTAGGAAGGAGACCCAGACCTTCTCTTCCCCTCCCCTTGTCCACACAGGAGGTGGGATCCACCTCCAACCTCTGGGTTAGCCTACCCACAAGCATTCTCCCTGGATACCTGCACATACCCGGGTTTTGGAGAGGGCAACATCATTCTGAAACCAAATTGGGAAGGGCCAAATACAACATCTCTAGCAGTATCATAAAAACACCACCAAACCCCCATGCTGAAAGCAGATGATATGACTTTGAGACACTATCTCAGAATAATTTCCATGCAAACAGCCTTATATTAAAAGGGCTAAGGGTTGGTAATGGAGATGCATATTGCCAGAGTTCTTCATCACACATGAGACGGAGAAAGTTGAGAATGAAGTACCAAGCACAGTCTCCTATCAACCAGGTTGTAAGCAGAATAAGAAAGGTCGGTGGGATTAGGCCAAAGAAGACCTCTGAGGGACTACACCATAGAACCCTGTCAGCAAGTACCTGCATTCTTTTCTCAGGAGCCAGGGGTTTCTGGATTGGTCTATCCCAGTCACTTTTCCCATCAGCTGAGAGAGGCAGTGATGCTTGAGCTGTAACTATTGTGTTCTGAGGGCTCTTGCTCAGGAATCTGCAACAAGGGCTTGTTCCCTAATTCCTGGCAAGGGCTCTTCCAATGTTGACCCCTTCCTCGTTCATACCGCCCATGTGCAAACTGTCTGCCTCTCAGAATGAAGTCAACTCAATCATCCAGGTCAGAGAAGCAAGCTGCCTCCCCTTCACCTTCCATAGCACAGAAGTCCAAGCACCAAGCACCCATGGACTCAAGGTCTTCTTTCCTTTGGTAGAACTGAGCCTGATATCTCTCACTGAGCACAGAAGCAGAGTGAGAGTTTGTGGGCACCCAGGGGTGCCATCGGGGTGATTGATGGCTCCATGGCTCCTAAGGGAGAAAAAAAATAAATTGTCAGAAATTCAGCAAGGGAAAGGAAATGGACACCAGGTAAGCCAAAGCTTGACAATTCCAGTGGGAATGGGGATCCACTTGGAAAGAAGATGCCTTGCTTCGACTGCCCTCGGCCCGGAAGGAGGCCAGCTCCCTGCCCAAATGTCTGGCCCAGGCTACACACCAAACATCCGCTGCTGAGTTCCTTCAAATGCTCTGGGATTCTGAATGGCTGATTACTTTTGAAACCCAGTGAATTAATGAAGAAGGAGCCCTGTGGCAAACCTCGCCCCCAATCACAAGGACTGAACCAGACTTCCAGGTCGAAGGCAGAGGATCGGACTCTTTGAGAGGCTGAGTGTGATGGATTGTGGGTAGAAAATTGTTTCAACCAGAGAACAAAGATGTGTCAAGGTGGATAAGGAGGGCCGCAGTTCTGCAGACCTTGGATGGGGAAATTTATGGAGAAGGGATGGCCCAACACCAGCTCCTGGCAATCTGACCTACAGAAGAAGAAACACCAGAGGGCTTAGGCAAAGGTGCCCTCCAGTGTCTCCATCTGGGAACCCTGTCAGCTACAGGCTTGCCTTCTTCCTTCAGAAGGACCTAGAGAGTCCTGCTTTTCTTGATCTTCCCATCATGAAATGGAATAGGCAGTGACAGCGCTCTAGCTGGGAGCTTCCCCCTTCTCCCATAGTGTGGAGAAGGGCATTGGTGCCTTCTTGTGAAGGGCTCTTTCTGTGCTGACAAGCCTCTGGAGCCTACTCCTCTTGTGTGAACTTTTAAGAAGGAAAACACCTCAATCAGGCAGAACAGCAAGGTGAGCTGGCTCCTCTCCCGCCCATCCCTTGCTTCCAACAGCCAAGCCCCAAGATCAGAAATAGGAGCCCTATTCTCCTTTGGAATATCCAATGCTCATGGCTGGATCAGGGGACCCAGTTGGAATCTGACGCCCATCACTGGATGCCTGTGGAGCGAGTGCCAGCTCCATGGCTCCTAAGGGTGAATGAAGAGGCAGTGAGAAATAGAGGAATGGCTTCAGCCAGGACCAAAGGGTGTTCAATAATTCCATCCCAAGGGAATGCAATCCGTGCGGAATGGAGATGTTTATCTTCATTTGTACTAGGCCCAGCAAGGAAGCCAACTCCCAGCTAATATATCTAGCCCAGCCTCCCCCAAAAGAGCTCTCAGCTGGTGTAAGGGGAGGTTGATACCCTAGGGCTCTGCATGTCCATGCAGTTCTGAAACCAAAAAGGCTGGGCTCCTTTGTCTCCACCTTTCCCACACTCATAAGGGCTTTCCCCTTTGGATATCTGCATGCTGGAGATAGTACTCTTAAAGACTGAAGTTATATATATATATATATTATATATTAAAGACAAGATGAACTGTAATGGATGATACAGCAACGTCATGAAACTGGATACAAGGAGGGCCAGAGTTCTTCATGTTTAGAAGAACCTGACTAGCACAATGTATTCACAAGATGGCTTGCTCAGGAATAACAGGGACTTTTAGTAGGCTTTTGCTACAGGAGTGCTCCAAACGATGCTCATTGGAGCCCTCTGAATAAGAGGCCCTTAAGAAACAGACAGGAAATTCGTCTTCTTTTTTTTTTTAATTTTCTTTTTAACGTTTATTTTTGAGACTAAGAGAGACAGAGCATGAACAGGGGAAGGGCAGAGAGAGAGGGAGACACAGAATCCGAAACAGGCTCCAGGCTCTGAGCTGTCAGCACCAAGCCCGAGGCGGGGCTTGAACTCACGGGCCGTGAGATCATGACCTGAGCCGAAGTCGGACGCTTAACAGACCAAGCCACCCAGGCGCCCCAGAAACTTTGTCTTCTGATGTGTCATCCATTGAGAGGGGCAGTAGAGATTCTGAGATATAAAGAAGTTGCTTTCATGTGATGATGAAGAGGTGGGAATGAGGGCTTGGTGCAGTGTATATTCAATAGACTTTTTGCGTGTTGATCGCACAGTCTGTTCTTCCGCATGAGAGTAGCTCCGTCCATTAAGGGCAGCATATATGTGACTATCCATTCCCACAATACCGTTGCTTGCCCAGCACCAACGGCTCAGAGACAGAGGGACTTCGCTTCCTCTGGGATATCAGACACTGAAAGCCCCACGTTGCCTCAGGAAAGGCTTGGAAACTCACCTCCACTCCAAGGACCTTGGTTGGTGTAGGGGGTCTCTGTGTGTGAAATGAAGATCTTTGGCTTTCTGTGTATCCATTCCCATCCCCTTGCCCTTGTTGTAAGTCCACACTATGGGGAATTCAAGGCCAGATCTAAGGGCAGTGTCCCCTCTTTGTAAGTGGAGAGCTTGGCCAAACCATCCTGACCCTGGCATACGCTGAGCGAAATGCCCCTTGGGACTTGCCTTTTAGAAATGTTTCGACAAGAAAGAGACGTAGGGCCCTTGAAGGTGCCACACAAACTGTTGGTGCCTAGGCAAAGCCAAAGAATTGGTAAGAAGCACCGTCAATTGTGGGGAGAAGAGCAACAGAGCTCGTCCTTTTCTTCTCAGGTGTATCCTAGTCTCTGCTGAAATGAAGACGCTTTTTGACCCATCATGGATCCATTCGGATCCCCTGGCTTTTTTTCCTCAGGAGGTCTTGAGTCACACTGAAATGTGGTAGGGCTTTCACTCACACAGCAAATGCCCGAGGATTGGGGGCGAGCTCCCACTCCATTCCTATGCTAGCCTAGAGCAATCAGCGTCTGATATTCCCAAATAACGGTTCACTACCTGTGACTGACCTTGTGGGGCTTGGCCTTGATGGTAACCCAGCTTGCTTCCCTCCCCTGGCTGCTTGAGATGCCTTCATAAGGAAAAGCAAATGGTTTCCAGATGGGCATTTAGCTTCCAGAACTGGCCAGGGCTTTGCCTGTTCAAGGAATACTTCCACAGTGCCTGATTCTAAACACTTAAGTGTCAATGCCCATTTACACGCAAACCACTGGTGTCCATCCACCGTAGCTTAGGGTGAGAAACCCACTCAGTGCCAGAAGCTTCTCCTCCCTTTCAGAAGTCCAGAGGAAGAATTCTTGCAAAACTGGTGGCCAGGGTAGCCAAGGGAGGATTCCTTTGGCCCAGCCAAGAGGTGTTTCTCATTCCTAAGACAGTCGGCTTGCCAAAACAGTGTGCTGGTCACTTCATTCTCACATTTCTTCCATTATCATTTGAAAGGGAGAACTTTGGCACTCCATGCCTCCATTTCTATCATTTGGCCCTTTTTCACACTGGGTCTTCCCTGCGAGATGTTCACGGCCAGTGTCCAAGAGAGATCTCCTCCACTTTTAAGTGGACAGTAGCATTGAGCTCAACTTCCTTAGGGATAGGTTGAGCAACGGGGGCCCCTTGAGATGTGCCTTTCCTAAGTCTATTGACAAAGGGAGGCCTAAGGCATTGCAAGGTGCCCAGAAGAGAATGTCTGCCCATGGGCCAAGTCCAGAGGAGCTGGGAGGGAGGGCCTCCCTTGCGGGGCCAGAAGGAGCTTAGCTACTCATTTCACACTCAGCATTATGCTGTGCTGGAAGCCGAGCTCTCCCAGATGAGTGGCAAGGCTCGGGCTGTGGACGGATTGGTGACTGCAAGGCGACCCACTGACAGTGAAGCTTCTTGTAGTTCCGCTTTTAGGTAATTTGGCCTTAAAAAATAAAGTACCTGGGGTATTGTCTGTTGTGGAATTGCCCTCGACAGGCCCCCTAGGAAAAGAACCATTAGGGAAGAAAAGTTTCCGCAAGAAATTGAGCGGCCTTACATACAGCCTTTGCCATCCCCTATGGAGACTCCTCTACTTGCAGGAAGGATAGCCTCATGTAATTGCCAGCAAAGACAGCCGACTAAGAAGAGACATATGGATTTGCAAGCCTCACTCCGGCAACTAAGGAGTGTATCTCTGGGCACAGGTGACTTCAAACCCCAGGCCCACCTGGCCCTCTGGAGGCGTTCGAGATGACTGAACCTAGTCGGTTAAGGTACAGAATGGTTCATTCGTTCCTAGGTGCATTGTCTCTCTGAGAATGTATGAGGCATGGGTTTCTAAGGCTTTTTCAGCCCCTTTCTGACACCTCAGGCGTCACCTTAGGCAATGTTAGAAAAACATGGATGACCTATGTTATAAGGAAATCATTAGCAAATACAATGCCACGTTGGCTACAATAAATCGGCCAGTTCAACACACTGCTGTTGTCTGTGTTCATTTTTATTTTACTTTTAGTTTTTCTTCTTTAGTTCTGTTTTATTTTCACCGACGCTGTTCATCCTTCGGGAAACCGTGGACCTGCTGGAGCTGGACTCCAGCAATGCTGTCCTCATCTGCAGTGAAGAATGTGGGCCACTGATGTCTCCATTCCCATCCCCTGACCCTTTCTCTACCTAGGCACATTCACTGTGGGGATTCAGGGCCAGAATGTAAAAGCCATGTCCTCTCTTGTCAAGTGGGGAGTCGGGCCACGTCCTCCCAACTTGGAGAAAAGTTGGGCAACATGGCTCTCCCCCCCCCCCCCCGCCAGGGCTTGCCTTTCAGCCTTCCCTTTGGTCACAACAGACATAGGGCATTGTAAGCAGCACAGCACAGCACAGAATGCCTGTAGGCAGGGACAGGGGAGTGGGATGAAGACAGACTCACTTCTGCAGAAAGGGGAAATGAAGCTGGCCCCGCATTCTGTCATAGCCCATTTGTCTCCTAAAATAAAGAACTCTGGCCCTCCATTTGTTCCCATCCCCCTTGCGGATTTTCTAACAAGGTTTTGGGTCATAGGAGAAATGGGGTCGTCACTCACATGAAAAGCACTCGGGGATTAATGGAGAGCTCCCCATCCCTGCCTGTGCTAACCAAGAACAATCAGTTTCTGACATCCCAAAGACAAACTTGCTCTGCTTTGACGGAAAGTGAGCTGCCTCCCAAGCTGCAGGTGCTTATGGGGACGTTTACGCTGATTGTGTCCCTCACCAGGCTCATGGAGCTGCCTTCATGCTGAAAAGCAGGAGGCTCTCAGATTGGCAGTATGCTCCCACACATGGGTCAGGGCAGAAAGAGCCCAAGCCAAAGATTCCTGCACCGGAGCCAGGTTCCAAACACTTGAAGGTCTACAAGGAGACTGACCGTCAATCACTGAAGGAATACTGACTCTATACTTGATGGAAAGGGCAGGAGGAAAGGCAATGGCCAGAAGAATTCCGGGCTTACCAAACTTTCTAGATAAACACTGCTTGCAGTAGGGGCGTCAGGTTTAGTCAGGGGACATTTCCCCGGGTACAAATCATTAGAGTGTCTTACATTTGAGACTATGCTCGTCACTTTATTCTTTGCTTTTTCCTTGTCTCTACTCTGTGAGAAAGATCTTTGGGCCTCTGTGTATCCATGTCCATTTTTGGTCTTTTTTCAAACTACGTTTCCTCTGGTAGGTATTTGGGGCCAGATTTTATGACCAAATATTTCTCATTTTAAGTGAGGGTTTGGGGCAAGTTCTCTTGACTCTGGGATATTTTGGGCTACGGGGCCTCTCACCTCGTGTGTTTGAGAACCATGCGAACATCAGGAAACCTAGAGCATTGGAGGAGCCCAGCACAGAATGCTTGCCTGTATGCGGGCCCAGAGGAGTTAGGAGAAAACGAGTCCTCCTTCTGCAACAAGGATCAATGAGGCTTACGGTACTTTTCCAGTTGTATCCCGTTTTCTTTTGAATTCCAGAAGAAGATTTCCTCTGGACTGGGCTTCCAGGTAAAACCAGTGGTTTTATTCCCCCTTCCCCACTGCAGAGGTGCTTCATATTCTGAGGATAGCCAGTTTCACATAGATTCTACTAGTCGCTTGTTTTCGTTCTCGTCTTTAAGGAAGAACTTTGGCCTTCCATCTGTCCATTCCCATTCTGTCATTCGTTTGCTTTCCTTTTTGGATCCTGATTTTAAACATTTTTCATTTTTGAGTGGGAGAGAGAGAGAGAGAGCTAGAATGTGTGGGGGTAGGGACAGAAAGAGGGAGACACAGGATCCGAGGTAGGCTCTATGCTGTGAGCACAAAGCCTGATGCGGGGCATGGCCTCACAACCGTGAGATCGTGACCTGAGCTGAAATCATGAGTCAGCCACTTAACCGACTGAGCCATCCATGTGCTCATCCCTTGTGGTTCATCTAATTATATCCTGGTTTCCACTAGGCACAATGGGCCTGGCAATAACTCAGTGAAAAAGCAGGGATTGGTGGAAAGTTCCCCTGTTGCTCCCATGCTATCTGAAAGCGTTCAGTGTCTGCTACACTTGACCCCTCCCGTCCCCCCTCCCTCCCCCCCACGCACACACATATTGATGACTGGCTGGAGTTGGCATGGGAATAGACAGCAGAACTGCAACCACTG
Source organism: Panthera leo (assembly GCF_018350215.1). NCBI lineage: Eukaryota > Metazoa > Chordata > Mammalia > Carnivora > Felidae > Panthera > Panthera leo. Next base: position 434,084 of record NW_024962216.1, read on the forward strand.
GCTTCTACAGATGCCCTCATTCTGAAGAGCAGACAGTTCACCGATTTGCAGAATACTTCAGGCCATGCAGAATGTGCAGGAAGAGACCATTCAAGGACCAGTGCAACAGAGGCACTTTCCAAACACTTGAGGGTCAGCCACAAGCTAGACGCTGCTCTCTCAGAGGATAGGGTAAAAAAAAAAAAAAAAAAAATCCAATGCCAGAAACTTTCCATCTCCTTTTGAAGGAACAATGCAGGGGGTCTCCTTTGTTGTAGCCCACACAGTGTTCTTACTGCTGAGACAACCATCTTGCCAGGAGATTCTGCTAGTCTCTTCATTTTTTTGGCTATGTGCCAATCTCTTCTGTTCATAAAGAACTTTGGCCTTCTGTGTATTCTCCTCCACCCTGTTGCTCTTTTTCAAGCTCAGTTCTCCCTGTTGTCCATTAAAGGCACACTGTCACAGAGCCATTTCCTCTATGCTCATCTAGGGAGTCTGGCCCCGTTCTTGTCACTCTGGGATATGTTGGGCCACAGGATCCCTCAAAAACTGCCTTTCAGGAGGCAAAAGGAAAAATGCACTATTGGGGCCTCATCAAAATAAAAAAGCTTCTGCACAGCGAAGGAAACAGCAAAACTAAAAGGCAACCGATAGAATGGGAGAAGATATGTGCCAGCGACTTATCAGACAAAGGGTTCGTATCCAAAATCTGTAAAGAACTTAAACTCGACACCCACAAAACAAAGAATCCAGTGAAGAAATGGGCTAAAGACATGAAGAGACACTGCTCCAAAGAAGACTTCCAGATGGCCACCAGACACATGAAAAAATGCTCATCACTCATCAGGGAATTACAAATCAAAACCACAATGGGACACCACCTTATACCTGCCAGAAAGGCTAACATCGACAACGGAGGCAACAACTGAGGTTGACGAGGCTGTGGAGAAACAGGATCTCTTCGTATTGCTGGTGGGAATGCCAGCGGTGCAGCCACTCTAGACATTACTCCAAAAATTAAAAATGGAACCTCCCTACCACCCAGGAATTACACTACTAGGTATTTATCCAAGGGATACAGGAAGGCTGTTTCGAAAGAGGACATGCGCCCTAAGTTTTATAACAGCACTATCAACAATAGCCAAAGCATGGAAAGAGCCCAAATGTCCATCAATGCATGAATGGATAAAGTGTGGTGTATATATATATATATTCAAAGGAGTGTTGTTCAGCAATAAAAAAGAATGATATCTTGCCTTTTGCAACTACGTTGATAGAACTAGAGGGTTTTATCGTAAGCAAAATTAGAGAAACACAAGTGTCATAGGACTTCACTCATCTGAGGCCTTTAAGACACAGAACAGATGAACATGAAGGAAGGGAAGCAAAAATAATATCCAAACAAGGAGGGGGCAAAAATATGAGACTCTTAAATATGAAGAACACACAGAGGGTCCCTGGAGGTGTTGTGGGAGGGGGTGTGAGCTAAATGGGTAAGAAGCGTTAAGGAATCTACCCTTGAAATCATTGTTGCACTAGAGGCTAATTTGGATGTAACTCAAAAAAAAAAAAAAATGCCTTTCAGCACCCTGTTGACAAAGATAAGCCCAGAGCATTTCAAGGTGCCCAACAGGAATGCTTGTGTGTACACAGGGTCAGGGGTATCAGGAGAGAGCTATCCTTATTTCTGGGACAAGAGGAACATGGAGCTGGACACTTGTTTCTCAACTTTATCTCTTTCTCAGCTGAAATGAAAACTTTTGGCCGTGTGTGTAGCCATTCCAATTCCCGGGTTGCATTGATAACTATTTCCTCGGTCCCAGGCAAGGCTAAGGAGGCCAACCTACACATAGTGCCCAGACATTCGTAATGAGCTCTGACTCTTGTCTGTGCTAAACGAAGAGCAATCATTTTCTGATATCCCCAAGGAAAGATTGCCTTCCTGGGAGTACTTGGTGTCTGGCTGGCTGAGAAAAGAAATAATGGTTAGCCAACTTGTCTCCCTCCCGGCATGTTAAGGATGCTTTCACTCTGAAGACCAGTTGGTTCACCCGTGGCACCACTCTCGAGGACCTTGTTAGCACTGAAAGAGACCATTCAAGAGCTACTGCACCACAGACCAGTTCGAAACAATTGAATACAAAACCACTCCCCTGGTAACACTGCTGCCTCTACCCATTGACCACAAAGGGAAAAGAGCGAACCCCCAAGCTTTTCTTCTCTTTCCCGAGTAAGAATAAGGTATCTTGCCGTGAAGGTTCCTACTGTAATGAGCGGAGGTTTCCCTTTGCCCTTGCCCATATGTGTTTCTTATTCCTGACCAGCTTGCCAGGAAATTGTAGGAGTCATTTCATCCACACAATTATCCCATTTGCATCTCTCATAAGAGATGAGAGATCTCTTCTCTATGTACCAACTCCACCATGTCCTCTCTATTGTGTGTTTTTATTACTTTTCAGAGAGAGAGAGAGAGAGAGAGAGAGAGAGACAGAGGGAAAGAGGAGAGGGAGACAGAGGCAGAGAGAGCAGGCAGTGAGGGGTAGAGTGGGACAGATGATCCCAAGGCGTCTCCCCACTCACAGGAGAGAACTGATGTGGGGGTGGGCTTGCAAACCATAAGATCATGACTTTAGCAATGAAGCGATGTTTAACCAATGAGTCACCCAAGAGCCCCTAAGTAACCCCATCTCTTTTAATATTTTAAACCACTTATTATATTTTTGAGAGAATGAGAGAAAGAGAGAGGGACAGTGCAAGCAGAAAAAAGCTGAGAGAGGGAGACAAAGACTCTGAAGCAGGCTCCAGGCTTCAAGCTATCAGCACAAAGCCCGACTAGGGACCCGAACTCAACAACTAGGAGACCACGAGCAGAAAACAAGAGTTGAGGTTTAGGCGAATGAGTCATCGAGGTGCCCCCTTTCACCCTTTTTAAAACGAGAATCTCCCATGGACACATCAGGGCCCACGGTTCAGAGCAATTCCCTCTGATTTTAATTGGGGATTCTGGATGAGTTCTTGTGATAGCAGAATAGTTCCTGTGGTAGCAAGGCCCTAGGAGCCTTGCAACATGCCTTCCAGATCTATATTGACAACATGAGATGTAGGTCAGGGGAAAGTACCCACAGAGAATATTTATGTGTAGTTAGGGCCAAAGGGTGTGGGGAGGCAGCTGACCTCACTTCTGGCACAAGGACAATGGCACAACCCGTTTCCCTCTCAGCTCTCTTCCATTCTCACCTTAAAGGAAACTTTGGCTGTCCTTAGAGCCATTCCCATGCCAATGCTATGTGCTAACTAGGACTTGGTTTGCAGCCTGGCTGAGCCAGTGAGGCTGTCAATCACACAGTGAGCTCCCAGGAATGGATGGTGAGTTCTCACGCTGCTTCTGTGCCCACCAAGAGTAATTATTTTCTGACAACCCACAGGAGAGATGGCCATGCTGTCAGAGAGCACTTACTGCTTGGCCTCGGATTCTGAGGAGCACAGAATCCACGCATACGAGCTACATTCCAGGACCTGGTCAGTGCAGACAGTGGCCCTTTACAACCTAACGCGTCACAGGAACGGTTCCAAACACTTGAGCAACAGCCTGGAGCATGGACCCACTACCCCTGAATCTCTGCTGCCTCTATCTCCTGATGGGAATGGCAGGGAAAACACCCAAGGCGGGAAGCTGTCCCTCTCTTGCAGAACAATATTGGCAGACCCCTTGCAGACTGGGCTTTCCGTAGGTTTTCCCTTAGAGTTTTAGTTTTTCTCTGGCCTCAGGTGTTTCTTCCTCCTTATGCAGGACCTTGCCGGAAAATTCTGCCACTTCATTCTAACCTGTGTCCCCGTCTCTTCAGTAATGAATCACTTTGGCCATTCGCAAGTCCATTTCAATGAATACCTTTTTTTCTGTATACAAAGTCCCTTCTCTCTGGGTGCCATTCCGAGCCACTGTCCCAGAGAAATATCCGGATATGTGGAACTTGGGCCCTCCCATGTTTCTTTAAAAATTTCCCTGTTTTGACTTAGCCATAGAGCTGTCACTCACTCGACCCGTGCCCAGGGATAGATTTTCACACCAGCCTGTGCCTGTTGCAGGTGGGGCCCAGCAAAGCAGCCTAACCACTGCGAATGACAGCACTTGCACTTACCTGTCTTGGATCTAACTTCCATCTGGGGCACAGATGGGCCACAGGACCACAGGTATTATTGGGTGCAGGTCACTACCAATAGAGATTAGAATTGAGAAAGTCTACTATTCTGAGAAGAATCATGCTCACTTCCTGTCCATGTGCGGTCATTTTACTATCCCTTTTACTATCCCCACATGTGCATTGGCACATACATACTGTGATGATGTTTTAAAGAAAAAGTAGACCCTAGGGAAGTGACTAGGGAGAAAGAAGAAAGGGGGTAGAGAGAGCTCTGCCATGGGGCAACCGCATCCATTTGCTTGGCTGCATGCTCAATGGCTCAAACATGGACGAGGAATGGCCCTAGTCACTGCATTATCCACATCAGCCCATTCTCATTCCTCGTGAAGACCTCTGGCCCTCTGTGGATCTATTTTCACCCTTTTGCTCTATTTTCAAAGTAGTTCCTCTTTGGCGTGCTGCCGGAGTCCAGCTCCAGCATGTCCAGGGGTTCCCGAAGGATGAATGGCATCGGCGAAAAAGTGAAACACAAAAATAAAAAATGAAAATGGACACAGACAACAGCAGTGTGTTGAACTGGCTGCTTTATTGTGACAAACGTGGCATTATATTTGTGACCAATTTCCTTCTAACGTACGTCATCTATGTTTTCTGGCATTACCTAAATCTAAAAATGTTCTTATGTGTAATCACCCTTTTAGGAAAAACATGGCTATTTTCTCATAACGTTTCCTCCAGTCCTTTGCTTATTGATTAATTTCTTATATATTTTTTCAGTATGTATCTATGTTTATCTATAATCTACAAAGCATTTGCTTTGCTGTTTTCATGAAAAGTCATCTATCTCTCAACACCTCAAGTGGAACAGTTACAGGGACATGAACTCTTAGTTGTTTCCCTGAACCATTTGTGGTTTGAAGAACAAAAGCATTTGTCTCGGTCTGAGGTGCCAGGAGGAGGCCAAGAGGGCCTTAGGAACCCACGCCTTATATCTTCTCAGGGAGACAATGCACCTAGGAACTAATGAACCATTCTGTACTCTAACCAACTAGGTTTAGTCATCATCTGGAATGCCTCCTGGGGGCCAAGTGGGCCTAAGGGTTGGAGTAACTTGTGCCCATAGATACACTCCTTTGTTGCCAGAGTGCGGCTTTTAAACCCATTTATTCCTCCTTTGCTGGCAAATATATGAGGAGCCTTTATAAGGGGTGGCAAGGGCTAAATGTAGGGCCGCAAAATTTCCTTGCGGAACCTTATTTTCTTTCCCCAATGATTTGTCTTTTTCCCAGGGCGCCCGTCGAGGGCAATTCCCCAACAGACAATTCCCCAGGTACTTTTATTAAGGCCAAATTACATAAAAGCGGGCGTATAAGAAGCTTCACTGTCAGTGGCCTGCCCTGCAGTCCCGATCTGTCCACAGCCTGGGCCTTGCCACTCAGGCTGGGACAGCTCGGCTTTCAGCACCTGATTACATGAGGCTATCCTTCCTGTAAGTAGTGGCGTCTCCATAGGGGATGGCAAGGGCTAAATGTAAGGCTGCAAAATTTCTTGTGGAACCTTATTTTCTTTCCTAATGGTTCTTTTCCCAGAAGGCCTGTCGAGGGCAATTCCCCAACAGACAATAGCCCAGGTAGTTTTAAGGCCAAATTACCTAAAAGCAGGAGTACAAGAAGTTTCACTGTCAGTGGGCTGCCTTGCAGTCACCAATCCGTCCACAGCCTGGGCCTTGCCACTCAGGCTGGGACAGCTCGGCTTTCAGCACCTGGCAAGTTGGTGTCAAAACCACGCAGGCTTTCAGAGGCCTAGGGCCTTGTAAAAGCCCAAGTTAGAACCTTTGCACTTAGCCACGGTCAGAGGACAGGGAAGGGGGCTGGCCTCCTTCCTTGTCGGAGGGCACATGGACTTACACAGCCCCTTTCCAGATTGGTCCCATTTTCATTGAAATATTGAACTTTGGCCCTCCTTATGGCCACTCCCTTCCCATGACTCCTTGTCTAACTATGTCCACTTGTAGACTTAGGAGCCTTGGAGCTGTGACTCACTAAACCCACACCCAGAGATTGATTTTCACACCAGCCTCTGCATGTTGGACATGGGACCCAGGCAAGGCAGCCCAGCCTCTGCTATTGGCAGCACTTGCACTGACTCAGACATGGGTTTACCTTCCATCTGGGGCACAGAGGGGCCAGTGGGACCCCAGGCATCGGTGGTGGGTCCAGGTCACCAGCACAAGGAAGTTCCTGGTTCAGAAGCGAAGACACGAACAGCCCTGTGCATCAAGGCAGTGCCCTAGCAACCTCAATGGCCCAGCAAAGCCATTCGATGCTCATGGTATGGCATCCATGGCATTGGCCTGTGCAGGGCTGTCCTTCTTCAACATACTCCACAATAGCCACAGTGAGAGTTCTGGCTGGCAGGCCTAGGTCCACAATAGCCCCCAAGGACTGTGGTAGAAGGCAGGACTAGCACCTAGGGTGGAATCCATTGGGGCATGAGCACCAGATGTTTGTCTCCTTACCAGTTCACTTCTCCCAGCCTCCATTTGGAGCATTAAAGTGCTCTCACATGTGTCCCCTGACAGGAAACGGATAGGCATGGTGCGATGTGTTGAACAAAGCCAGGATTAACCTATAAGAGGGATTTACTGAGTCGCGGTGTTGGTCAGTGTGCAATATGCCTGCAAGAAATGCAGAGGTTGGTACTAGAGCAGCGTTGCCTCATCCGTTCACATATCATTAAGGGTGCGCTGGTTTAAAATGAGTTGATCTTGCCCTGAGCATCATGCAGAGAGTGTAACAACTTCCCATTTTACAGTGGTTCTTATCTCTTCCAGATGCTTGAAAACCCGAGAGGCCCTGGAGGGGTGATGGGAGGTGTAAGTCGTTGAGGGAGAGCCAAGGCCAGTTGACCCATTATGATCAGATGGAACTCTGGGGAAACCCAACACTCTACAGGAGAAGGCGGAAGCCGTTTCTTCTGTAGCTACTGTCTAACCTAAGAATGACCTTCCTGTCCATGACCTCTTGTTACTTTACTGACCCAGGTAATCTCTTGGATGGTAGACACTGGCCTCACTTGTTCGGCTGATTGAATTGTCTTCATTGTCAAAGGCAGAAGGATGTGGCATGCATAGTAGACTGCAATACAATTCAACCCAAGAAAGCCTTACAAGGAATACTGCAACAGGACTCAGTTAAAAAACCTAGAGCACCCTCGGGAGCACTAACTGTTAACATTGAATTGCTTCCGTGAAGTTTAGGGCATAGAAAGGAGCCAAGGTCAGGAGACTTCCTTCTCTTTCTGAAAGAAAACTGCAAGTTTTGCCAAAAGGGCACCCAGGTGTAGACAATGGATGTTTCCCTTTGCCCCTGCCCACAGGTGTTGCTCATAGAGACAACACCGTCTCCAGAGATTGTGTTATGCTCGTTCTTGTCAGCTTCATTCTGCTCTGCTTTGTAATGAAGCATTTTGGCCCTCTGTCTATTTATTTCCCTCTTTTTGCTCTTTTGTTCAAATGAGGGTCTTGTTGGATTCCATTGAGAAAGAGTGCCTGAGAGCAGTTTCCTCCACTTCCAACTGGAGACTCTGAGTCCTGGTGACTCTTGCATAGATTGGCAAAAAGACCTCTTGAAACTTCCCAATTAGAACTGTGTTCACAATGAGGGGGCTAGGGCATATGAAGGTGCCTAGTTGGCAATGGGTGGATGTGTGTAGCACGTCCCAGAAGTTTGGGGAGGGACAGACCTTACACATGCAGCAAGGAGAAATTAAGGTACATATACATGCCCAGCATTACCCCCTTCCCATCTGTCATGTAGATCCTGGCCTCCCTTGTAGCCATTCCCACCCATCTGCTATTTTCTAAGTCCTTGGTCACATTCATGGACAAAAGGGCTTCCACTCACTTCACACAATCCGAGCCCAAGGATTGGTGCTAAACTCCCACCCTGGTCCTTTGCTGTGTGAGAGTGAACAGTAACTTCAAGTCAAAGGAAGGATGGCCTTCTTGCCCCTGAGTGCTTGGTGCTTGGCCAGCCTTGGTAAGTTCAGTGAAGGATAGATATGCCTTCATTCTGAGTCAAACATGATTCCCATATGCACAATATGCTTTAGGACCTGGTCCGAATCAAAAGGGACCTTTCAAGAACTACGGCATCAGGTCGACGCTCCAAACACTTGATCGCCAGCCAGGTGTAGCAACCCCTTACCTCCAAATCAATGGTGCTTCTCTTTCCTGAGAGGAAGGACAGGAAAAACCACCAAATCCAGCATTTTCTGTTTCTTAATGAGCAAGGCAGACCTGCAGAATTTCATTCTTGGGTGTCGCCGATGGAATTTTCCTTGTACACTAGCCCTCAGGTCTTTTTTTACTCCCCCAGGCAGCATTCCTGCCAGGAGCTAAGAGTAGGCACTGCATTCTAACTTTAGCCCATTCTCTTCTGTAATGAAAACGTTTGGTGCTCAGGTTGCCTATTTGCATTGTATTGCTCTTTTTTTCAAAGTATGTTCGACCTGGGAGACTCTCTCCTGAGAGCACGAACCTCAGAAGAATTTACTCTGTTTGAACTAGAATATTGCAGGATCCATGGGTCTGTGTCAGGTACACAGCCCAGGTGCAAACATTGGTGTGGAGTTCCCAGTCAGTTCCTGAGCCTATTGACAGCCCTCAGTGTCTGGTATCCCAGAGGTAAGTAGGTCCCTCTTTCTCTGGGGACTTGGCGCTTAGTCAGCTAGAGTCATGGCAGGGATGGGTAGCCAGCTGGTCTCCCTCCCCTGGCTGATGAGGTGCCTTCATCCTGCAGTTTAGATGGTACATGCACGTGCCCCCCGATTCAGGCTGTGGTTAGTGCCCAAAGGGTTTTGAAGTGAGTTTTGGACCCAGACCGGGGGTTTACCATTTGTCCATCAGTCAGGAGCCCCAAACAGCTACAAGTGAATCACGGCTGCCCCTGTCCTCTATTGGGAAAGGGCGAGAAACAGACCCAAGCCAGTGCTTTCCCTCTTTTTCTGAAGGAAGAATGCAAACCCATTGCTGACAGGGCTCCCGGGTGTAGCCTGTAGGGGGCTCCCTTCACCCAAGTCCACATGTCCTGCTGATTCCTGTGAGAGCCAGCATGCAAGGAGATGGCCCTAGTCACTTCATTCTCCACATGATCCCCTTCTCATTCCTACTGAAGAACTCTGGCCCTCCGTGGATCCATTTTCACCCCCTTGCTCTATTTCCACAGTAGGTCCTCTCTGAGGCCCATTCCATGTAATCACTCAGAGAAATATCCGTGGAGTTCAGCTGGGCACTCCCGTGTCATCCTTGTGACTGTGTGTTAAGTTTGGCCACAGGACCTTGGCAAGTTGGTGGCAAAACCATGCAGGCCTACAGAGGCCAAAGGCATTGGGAGCACCCAGGTTAAATCATTTGCAAGTAGGCTGAGCCAGACGACTGGGAAAGGAGATAGACACCTTTTTTTGGCTGATGGGGACATGAATCACACAGCCCCTTTCCAAATTGTTCCCATTGCCATTGGATTTGTGGAACTGGGGCCCTGCTTATGGCCCTCTCATGGTTCTTTATCTATTTCCCTGTTCGGGCATAGGAGCCATAGAGCTGTCACTCACTCAACCCATGCCCAAGGATAGATTTTTACACCAGCCTGTGCATGCCGTAGGTGGAGCCTAAGCAAGGCAGCCCAACCACTGGTAATGACAGCACTTGCACTTACCCCATCTTGTATTTCCCTTCCATCTGGGGCACAGATGGGCCGCAGGACCACAGGAATCATTATTGGATGCAGGTCACCACCAATAGAGATTTCTCGGTCAGGAGTGAGGGCACGAACAGCCCTGTGCATCAGGCAGTGCCAAAACAGCTTCACTGACCCAGAAAAACCACCTGTGTTCACGGTGTGGCAAGCATGGCATTGGCCTGTGCAGTGCTGTCTTCCTTCAGCATATTCCATAGTGGCAACACTGAGTCCTGGCTCGCAGGACTAGGCCCTCAACAGCCCAAAGGATCGTGGCTGAAGGCAGGGCCTGGCACATACGGTGGAAACCATTAGAGCAGAACATGGTGTTTGTGTCCTTACCAGTTCACTTCTCCCAGCCCTCGTTTGCAAGATGAACATGCTCTCACACGTGTACCCTCAGATGAAATGGATAAGCATGACATGATGTGGGGAAGAAAGCCAAGGATAACCTAAAATGAGGATGTTCTGAGTCAAGATCCTGGCTAGTGCACAATATGCTTGGAAGAAATGCAGAGGTCGCCTTGTCTTTTCAACTATCATTAGGGTTGCACGGGTTTAAAATAAATACTTCTTGACCTGAGCATCATTCAGATACTCTAACAAATTCCTCTTTTATAGTGATTCTTGTCTTCCAAACATGCTTGAAAGCCAAGAAGCTCTGAGGATCTTCTGTGGCAAAACAAAAACAAAAACAACGAAGGCCTACTTGGCCAGCAATCTGAGTTCTGTGAGACCCATGCAGAGATGAACCATCATACAGGGAAAACTATCCTGCTGAAGAGCCAGGGGCCCTTAGGCCAAACATCTGCCACAGTCACCATGACTAGGCCAGAATCCCCAGGTCAGGGCTCAGGGTATGACTGTAAGAGTTAAAATAGAGCAAAGGGGTGAGAATGGAGAGAGGGAGGGCCAGAGTTCTGTATCAGGGATAATGAAGTGAGGTGACTGGCAGTCTTCCGCAGCTCGCTGACTGACTCAGGAAGAAGCACCTGTGGGCTTTGGCAAATGGTGGCATCCATAAGTTCCCCCTGCAGGCCTCATCAGCAAGAAGCCTGCCCAGATTCTTCCTTCAGAATCAGAGGGAAAGACCTGGCTCTGGGTATGCGTCCTGCCCTTGCCATCAGTACATGGGGGTAGCAGTGATACAGCTGTAGGAGGGCTGTGTCCCCCGATGATGGCAGTGTTTGGAAGCAGGAAACTATAAAAGTCTAGTAAGCAACAAGAGCTCAGGGACATGACAACCAATTGTCCTCTGGGACATCAGACCCTCAGAGCCCTCCACTGGCTCAGGAACTGACTGGAAACTCACTTCCAATCCTTCTAACTCAGTTGCATATTGGAGAGTCACATGGTCTCAGTGTGTGAAGTGAGACCCACTTAGAAAATCAGCAATGGGAGAGGAATGACTACAAGGTGAGTCAAAGCTATGCATTCGAATGGGCACGGGGGAAGTCGAGGAAGGACCTCTACTTTCTCTTCCTTTTGTCCCACAAAGGAGGCGGGATGCCCCACTAACCTCTGGCCTCTAGTCTACCCACAAGCATTCTCCCTGGGCACCTTCACACACCTTAGGTTTGGGGAAGGCCACATCATTCTGAACCCAAATTGAGAAGGACCCAATGCAATATCTCTGTTACCATCACAAGGACACCATGAAACCCTCAAACTGAAACAAGAGGACACTACTCGAAGACTGTTTGGAATTTTCTCCACGCAAACCCTCTTTCATCAAAAGGGGCTAATGCGTGGCAGTGGAGACACACACTGCCAGAGTTGTTCATCACACATCAGATTTGGAGAATGTTGAGAGTGAAGTACCCAGGGCAGTCTCCTATCAACTAGGTTGTATCTGGAATGAGAAAGTCCTGTGAGTTTAGGCACGGGAGTCCCCTGATCAACTACACCTGAGAGCCCTGTCAGCAAGAAAGCCTTCATTCTTTCTTTGGGAACCAGGGATTTCTGGATTGTTCTGTCGCTGTCACATTTCCCATCAGTTGAGGGAGGTAGCAGTGTTGGAGCTGTAGTTGTGGGGTTCTGAGAGCTCTTGCTCAAGATTCTGCAAAGAGGACTTTGTTCCCTAATTCCTGGCAAGGGCTCTTCCAGTGCTGACCCATACCCGTTCATACTGCCCATGGACAAACCGTCTGCTTCTCAGAATGAAGGCAACTCAATCATCAGGTCAGCGGGGCAAGCTGGCTCCACTTCACCCACCAGGCTGGCTCCACTAGCACACCAGGCACAAGCACCAAGCACCTAGGGACTAAGGGCCTTCTTTTCCTTGGCAGAGCAGAGCCTGAGACCTCTCGCTGAGCACAGGAGGAGAGAGTTTGCAGACAACCCAGGGGTGCCAGCTGACTCAGTGATGGCTCCATGGCCACTACAGGAGAGGCAAAATAAATTGTCAGAAATACAGCAAGAGAAAGGAACTGGGCTCCAGATAGGCCAAAACTCGACAATCAGAAGATGTTTTGCTTCATTTGCCCTCAGCCCAGAAGGAAGCCAGCTCCCTGCCCAAATCTCTGGCCCAGTCTACACACTAAACACTCCCTGCTGGTCTACTTCAAATGCCCTGAGCTTCTGAATGATGACATACTTTTGAACCCCAGTGAATTAGTGAAGATATAGCACTGTGACAATACCGCACCCCCAGTCACAAGGATTGAACCAGACTTCCAGGTGGAAGGCAAAGCATAGGACTCTTGAGACCCTGACTCTGAACTGATCCTGAGAAGAACCTCGTTTCTACAAGACAGCAAAGCTATGTCCAGGTGGACAAGGAGGGCCAGAGTTCTACAGACCTTGGATGGGGAAATCTATGGAGAAGGGAAGGCCCAGCACCAGCTGCTTGGCAATCTGGCCCTGAGAAGAAGAAACACAAGAGAGCTAAGGCAATGTCGCCCTCTAATGTCTCCATCTGGGAGTCCTGTCAGCGACAGGCCTACCTTCGTTCAGAAGCATCTAGAGCGCCCCGGGACTCGGTCCGCTTTTCTTGTTTTTTTGCGTCTTTGAATGGAGTGAGGAGTGACACTCTTGCAGCTGCGCGCTTCCCCCCATCTGTAGCCCCAAAGTGTGGAGAGGGCATTGGTGCCCTCTTCCTGTACAGGGCTTTTCTGACCAGGCCAGCTTCTGGAGCCTACTGCTCCTGTGTGACCTATCTGCTGGTCAGAAGGAAAACACCCCATTCAGGCAAAGGTAGGAAGCGATCTGGCTCCACTCCCCTTCCCCTCCCTCCCCCCACACCGCTTGCTACAAACACCAAGAACCAAGGTCAGGAATAGGAGGGCTATTCTCCTTTGGGATATCCGATGCTCCTGGCTGTTACCGACCAGGGGACCCAGTTGGAACGCGACAACCCTCCCTGGATGCCTGCCGAGTGTCAGCTCCATGGCTGTTAAGGGTCAATGAAGAGGCAGTCAGAAACAGGGGAATGGCTGCAGCCAGGACCAAAGGGCGTTCAATAATTCCATCCCATGGGAATGCAATCAGTGTGGAAAGGAGATGTTTATTTTCATGTCCCTGAGACCCAGCAAGGGAGCCAGCTCCCAGCTAATCCATCTGGCCCAGCCTCCCCCAAAACAGCTCTCCACTGGACCCCTTCTGATGCCCTACAGCTCTGGATGCCCATGCAGTTCTGAAACCAAAAAGACTGGGCTCCATTGTCTCCACCTTTCCCACACTCATAAGGGCTTTCCCCATCAGGCACCTACAGGCCAGAGATAGTATTCCCAAAGCCTCAATTTGTACGGAGAAGACGAACTGTAATGGATGATAAAGCACTGTCCTGAAACTGGATAAAACGCGGGCCAGAGTTCATCAGGTTTAAAAGAATCTGACTAGCACAATGTATTTACAAGCTGGTGTGCTCAGGAATCACAGGGACCTTTTGTGTGTTTTCGCTACAGGAGTGCTGCCGAGGATGCTCGTTGGAGCCCTGTGAGGAAGAGGCCCACATTCTTCCCTAAGACATACACAGGAAGTATGTCTTCTGGGGTGCTTCTGCCCATCATATCCATCAAGAGAGCGGCAGCAGCAGCCCTCTGAGATATGAAGAAGGTGCTTCCATATGATGATCAAGAGGTGGGAATGAGGGCTTGGTGCAGTCTATTCAAAGCGTTTTTCGTGTGTTGAACACGCTGTTCATGTTGAACATGCTGCACACGCACATGCTGTCTGTTCTTCTGAATGACGGTAGCTCCATCCATTAGGGGCAGGTTCCACGCGGACTACCCATTCTCACGATACCGTTGTCTGCCCAGCACCAAGGGCTCAGGGACAGGGGACCTTGGTGTCCTCTGGGATATCAGACTCTGTGCGCCCTGCATTGGCTCAGGAAAGGCTTGGAAACGCACCTCCACTGCAGGGACCTTGGTTGTTGTAGGGGACAGACACAGCGTCTCCGTGTGTGAACAGAGACCACATTAGGAAAGCAGCAATGGGAGAGGAATGACGATAAGTTGAGTCAAAGCTGTGCCTTCAAATTGGCATGGAGGAAACCGAGAAAAGAGACCACGACCTTTTCTTCCCCCTTGTCCCACAAAGGAGGCGGGATCCACCCCCAACCTCCGCCACAGCCTACCCAAAAGGCAGTCTCTCTGGACACCTGCACACACCCTGGGTTTGGGGAGGGCCTCATCATTCTGAAACCATATTGAGAATTGCCCAATGAAGCCATCTACTAAACACCATCTCCATCACCACCACTAAACAACCACCAGACCCCCAAGCCGAAAGAATGCGATAGTACTCTGAGATACTGTCTCAGAATAGTTTCCCTGCAAAATACAAATCAAAACCACACTCAGATACCACCTCACGCCAGAGTGGCCAAAATGAAGAAATCAGGAGACTATAGATGCTGGAGAGGATGTGGAGAAACAGGAACCCTCTTGCACTGTTGGTGGGAATGCAAATTGGTGCAGCCGCTCTGGAAAGCAGTGTGGAGGTTCCTCAGAAAATTAAAAATAGACCTACCCTATGACCCAGCAATAGCACTGCTAGGAATTTATCCAAGGGATACAGGAGCACTGATGCATAGGGGCACCTGTACCCCAATGTTTATAGCGGCACTCTCAACAATAGCCAAATTATGGAAAGAGCCTAAATGTCCATCAACTGATGAATGGATAAAGAAATTGTGGTTTATATACACAATGGAATACTACGTGGCAATGAGAAAAAATGAAATATGGCCTTTTGTAGCAACATGGATGGAACTGGAGAGTGTGATGCTAAGTGAAATAAGCCATACAGAGAAAGACAGATACCATATGGTTTCACTCTTATGTGGATCCTGAGAAACATAACAGAAACCCATGGGGGAGGGGAAGGAAAAAAAAAAAAAGAGGCTAGAGTGTGGAGAGAGCCAAAGCATTAGAGACTGTTAAAAACTGAGAACAAACTGAGGGTTGATGGGGGGTGGGAGGGAGGGCAGGGTGGGAGGGAGGGCAGGGTGGGTGATGGGTATTGAGGAGGGCACCTTTTGGGATGAGCACTGGGTGTTTGTATGGAAACCAATTTGACAGTAAATTTCATATATTAAAAATTAAAAAAAAAACAAATAAAAAAAAAAAAAAAAAAAAAAAGAATAGTTTCCCTGCAAACAGGCTTTCATCCAAAAGGCTCAGGGGTGGCAAGGGGGACATACACTGCTAGAGTTCTTCATCACACAAGATTTAGAAGAAACTAGAGAACGAAGGATCCAGCACAGTCTCCTTTCAACCAGGTTGTACACAGAATAAGGAAAGGCCTGTGGGCTTTGACCAAAAGGGTCCTCTGAAGGACTATACCTGGGAGCCCTGTCAGCAAGATGCTTGCCATCTTTCTTCAGGAGCCAGGGATTTCTGGCTTGGTCTATCCCCGTCACGTTTCCCATCAGTTGAGGGACGGTAGCAGTGCTTGAGCTGTAAACTATGGGGTTCTGAAGGCTCTTGCTCAGGAATCTGCAGCAAGGACTTGGTTCCCTCATTCCTGGCAAGGGCTCTTCCAGTGATGTCCCCCTTCTTGATTCTTAGTGCCCGCGTGCCAAATATCGGCTTCTCAGAATGAAGGTACCTCAGTTCATCCAGGAGAGTGAGGAAAGCCGGCTCCCCTTCACCCTCCGTAGCACCGCAGGCCAAGCACCAAGCACCCAGCCACTCAAGGCCCGTTTTCCTTTGGTAGAGCAGAGTCTGATTGCTCTCACTGAACACAGGAGCAGAGTGAGAATTTGTGGCCTGTCCAGGGGTGCCAAGTGACTGAGGGATGCCTCCATGGCGCCTAACGGAGAAAAAAATACATTTCTCTAAAACACAGCAAGGCAATAGAAATGGGCACCAGGTGGGCCAAAGCTCAACCTTTCAAAAGGGAATGGGGTTCCCCTTGCAGAGATGTTTTGTTTCATTTGCCTTCGGCCCAGAAGGAGGCCAGCTCCCTTCCCAAATCTCTGGACAGCATACACACCAAACATCCTCTAGCTGGGTCCCTCCAAACTCCCGGGGCCTCTGAATGCATGCACACTTCTGAAACCCAGTGATTTAATGAGGAAGGAGTCCCGTGGCAAAAACTCCCCCACAGTCACAAACACTGGACCAGACTCTCAGGTCGAAGACAGAGGATAGGACTTGGGAGGACACTGGTTCTGAAGAGATTGTGAAGAAGAACCTTGTTTCTACAAGACAGACCAGCAACAATGCATCAAGCTGGATGAGGAGGGCCAAAAAGCTCATTCAGA